>NC_073691.1:198025228-198026718 GCF_029784155.1 Uranotaenia lowii
ATGACAAAAATGACAAAAATGACAAAAATGACAAAAATGACAAAAATGACAAAAATGACAAAAATGACAAAAAATGACAAAAATGACAAAAATGACAAAAATGACAAAATGACAAAAATGACAAAAATGACAAAAATGACAAAAATGACAAAAATGACAAAAAATGACAAAAATGACAAAAATGACAAAAATGACAAAAAATGACAAAAATGACAAAAATGACAAAAATGACAAAAATGACAAAAATGACAAAAATGACAAAAATGACAAAAATGACAAAAATGACAAAAATGACAAAAATGACAAAAAATGACAAAAATGACAAAAATGACAAAAATGACAAAAATGACAAAAATGACAAAAATGACAAAAATGACAAAAATGACAAAAATGACAAAAAATGACAAAAATGACAAAAATGACAAAAATGACAAAAATGACAAAAATGACAAAATGACAAAAATGACAAAAATGACAAAAAATGACAAAAATGACAAAAATGACAAAAATGACAAAAATGACAAAAATGACAAAATGACAAAATGACAAAAATGACAAAAATGACAAAAAATGACAAAAATGACAAAAATGACAAAAATGACAAAAATGACAAAATGACAAAAATGACAAAAAATGACAAAAATGACAAAAATGACAAAAATGACAAAATGACAAAAATGACAAAAATGACAAAAATGACAAAAATGACAAAAATGACAAAAATGACAAAAATGACAAAAATGACAAAAATGACAAAAATGACAAAAATGACAAAAAATGACAAAAATGACAAAAGACAAAAATGACAAAAATGACAAAAATGACAAAAATGACAAAAATGACAAAAATGACAAAAATGACAAAAATGACAAAAATGACAAAAATGACAAAAATGACAAAAATGACAAAAATGACAAAAATGACAAAAATGACAAAAAATGACAAAAATGACAAAAATGACAAAAATGACAAAAATGACAAAAATGACAAAAATGACAAAAATGACAAAAAATGACAAAAAATGACAAAAATGACAAAAATGACAAAAATGACAAAAATGACAAAAATGACAAAAATGACAAAAATGACAAAAAATGACAAAAATGACAAAAATGACAAAAATGACAAAAATGACAAAAATGACAAAAATGACAAAAATGACAAAAATGACAAAAATGACAAAATGACAAAAATGACAAAAATGACAAAAATGACAAAAAATGACAAAAATGACAAAAATGACAAAAATGACAAAAATGACAAAAATGACAAAAATGACAAAAATGACAAAAATGACAAAAATGACAAAAATGACAAAAATGACAAAAAATGACAAAAATGACAAAATGACAAAAATGACAAAAATGACAAAAATGACAAAAATGACAAAAATGACAAAAATGACAAAATGACAAAAATGACAAAAATGACAAAAATGACAAAAATGACAAAAATGACAAAAATGACAAAAATGACAAAAAATGACAAAA
>NC_073691.1:198027218-198096199 GCF_029784155.1 Uranotaenia lowii
TTTCAGAATTTAGAATTCAGATTCAGAATTCAGATTCAGAATTCAGATTCAGAATTCAGATTCAGAATTCAGATTCAGAATTCAGATTCAGAATTCAGATTCAGAATTCAGATTCAGAATTCAGATTCAGAATTCAGATTCAGAATTCAGATTCAGAATTCAGATTCAGAATTCAGATTCAGAATTCAGAATTCAGATTCAGATTCAGATTCAGAATTCAGATTCAGAATTCAGATTCAGAATTCAGATTCAGAATTCAGATTCAGAATTCAGATTCAGAATTCAGATTCAGAATTCAGATTCAGAATTCAGATTCAGAATTCAGATTCAGAATTCAGATTCAGAATTCAGATTCAGAATTCAGATTCAGAATTCAGATTCAGAATTCAGATTCAGAATTCAGATTCAGAATTCATATTCAGAATTCAGATTCAGAATTCAGATTCAGAATTCAGATTCAGAATTCAGATTCAGAATTCAGATTCAGAATTCAGATTCAGAATTCAGATTCAGAATTCAGATTCAGAATTCAGATTCAGAATTCAGATTCAGAATTCAGATTCAGAATTCAGATTCAGAATTCAGATTCAGAATTCAGATTCAGAATTCAGATTCAGAATTCAGATTCAGAATTCAGATTCAGAATTCAGATTCAGAATTCAGATTCAGAATCCAGATTCAGAATTCAGATTCAGAATTCAGATTCAGAATTCAGATTCAGAATTCAGATTCAGAATTCAGATTCAGAATTCAGATTCAGAATTCAGATTCAGAATTCAGATTCAGAATTCAGATTCAGAATTCAGATTCAGAATTCAGATTCAGAATTCAGATTCAGAATTCAGATTCAGAATTCAGATTCAGAATTCAGATTCAGAATTCAGATTTAGAATTCAGATTCAGAATGCAGATTCAGAATTCAGATTCAGAATTCAGATTCAGAATTCAGATTCAGAATTCAGATTCAGAATTCAGATTCAGAATTCAGAATTCAGATTCAGAATTCAGAATTCAGATTCAGAATTCAGAATTCAGATTCAGAATTCAGATTCAGAATTCAGATTCAGAATTCAGATTCAGAATTCAGATTCAGAATTCAGATTCAGAATTCAGATTCAGATTCAGATTCAGAATTCAGAATTCAGATTCAGAATTCAGATTCAGAATTCAGATTCAGAATTCAGATTCAGAATTCAGATTCAGAATTCAGATTCAGAATTCAGATTCAGAATTCAGATTCAGAATTCAGATTCAGAATTCAGATTCAGAATTCAGATTCAGAATTCAGATTCAGAATTCAGATTCAGAATTCAGATTCAGAATTCAGATTCAGAATTCAGATTCAGAATTCAGATTCAGAATTCAGATTCAGAATTCAGATTCAGAATTCAGATTCAGAATTCAGATTCAGAATTCAGATTCAGAATTCAGATTCAGAATTCAGATTCAGAATTCAGATTCAGAATTCAGATTCAGAATTCAGATTCAGAATTCAGATTCAGAATTCAGATTCAGAATTCAGATTCAGAATTCAGATTCAGAATTCAGATTCAGAATTCAGATTCAGAATTCAGATTCAGAATTCAGATTCAGAATTCAGATTCAGAATTCAGATTCAGAATTCAGATTCAGAATTCAGATTCAGAATTCAGATTCAGAATTCAGATTCAGAATTCAGATTCAGAATTCAGATTCAGAATTCAGATTCAGAATTCAGATTCAGAATTCAGATTCAGAATTCAGATTCAGAATTCAGATTCAGAATTCAGATTCAGAATTCAGATTCAGAATTCAGATTCAGAATTCAGATTCAGAATTCAGATTCAGAATTCAGATTCAGAATTCAGATTCAGAATTCAGATTCAGAATTCAGATTCAGAATTCAGATTCAGAATTCAGATTCAGAATTCAGATTCAGAATTCAGATTCAGAATTCAGATTCAGAATTCAGATTCAGAATTCAGATTCAGAATTCAGATTCAGAATTCAAATTCAGAATTCAGATTCAGAATTCAAATTCAGAATTCAGATTCAGAATTCAGATTCAGAATTCAGATTCAGAATTCAGATTCAGAATTCAGATTCAGAATTCAGATTCAGAATTCAGATTCAGAATTCAGATTCAGAATTCAGATTCAGAATTCAGATTCAGAATTCAGATTCAGAATTCAGATTCAGAATTCAGATTCAGAATTCAGATTCAGAATTCAGATTCAGAATTCAGATTCAGAATTCAGATTCAGAATTCAGAATTCAGATTCAGAATTCAGATTCAGAATTCAGATTCAGAATTCAGATTCAGAATTCAGATTCAGAATTCAGATTCAGAATTCAGATTCAGAATTCAGATTCAGAATTCAGATTCAGAATTCAGATTAAGAATTCAGATTCAGAATTCAGATTCAGAATTCAGATTCAGAATTCAGATTCAGAATTCAGATTCAGAATTCAGATTCAGAATTCAGATTCAGAATTCAGATTCAGAATTCAGATTCAGAATTCAGATTCAGAATTCAGATTCAGAATTCAGATTCAGAATTCAGATTCAGAATTCAGATTCAGAATTCAGATTCAGAATTCAGAATTCAGATTCAGAATTCAGATTCAGAATTCAGATTCAGAATTCAGATTCAGAATTCAGATTCAGAATTCAGATTCAGAATTCAGATTCAGAATTCAGATTCAGAATTCAGATTCAGAATTCAGATTCAGAATTCAGATTCAGAATTCAGATTCAGAATTCAGATTCAGAATTCAGATTCAGAATTCAGATTCAGAATTCAGATTCAGAATTCAGATTCAGAATTCAGATTCAGAATTCAGATTCAGAATTCAGATTCAGAATTCAGATTCAGAATTCAGATCCGGAATTCAGATTCAGAATTCAGATTCAGAATTCAGATTCAGAATTCAGATTCAGAATTCAGATTCAGAATTCAGATTCAGAATTCAGATTCAGAATTAAGTTTCAGAATTTAAACTCAAAATTCAGATTTAGATTTAGGGTTCAGAATTCAGATTTAGAATTTTTTTGTTCGTAAAATGAATATGAAACTGGTTTGCTCACCTTTTTCATAAGATGGGACAGAAAAGCTTATTTGAGTTTGAATTGAGGGTATCCGGAAAAGCACCACACGAAGCTTTTCATATTTAGTTACAAAGTTCTTCACCAGGGAGGATAACCTCAAACATTTGAAGAATAAAAGCTTTATTGGGCGGGCAAGGGCGGGCAGTATTTTTGTTACGAATGCAGTGTGAAACGAATGTTCCTCAAATCAAAACAAGCCGCAGACTTGAACTGATAACAGATAAACCGCGAAGCTGCGAGATAGAGCGAGTGTGTATTGATGGTTTATAAACCACCAGTCTTGTATTTATTCAAAAGAAGCTGATAAGTGTGGCGTGACTTTCAATTTGCCATACGAAGGAGTATGTTGAAAATGGCTAGAGGTAAGTTGCATTCGTTTTTCTTTTTGGCTTTTTGTGTTATTAAAAGTAAAGATCTGATTTGTTTGGTTTTTTCAGGCCTGGGCAGTGTTCATCTTGGAACGGGAATTTGGGAAATTTTGAGAAAGTATGCACAGTTGATGTGCCGATTGTGAAATTTGGGAAATATTTCTCTCGATGATTGTTTACGTCTCTCGAATAGGAGAAAAAAATATATGAGAGCCGAAAAGCTCAACCAACACAGTCGAATCTACACGGTCTTGAATTAAAAATCAAATTAGGCACTGTTATTGAAACCTTAATTATCCAACACTAGGCCGTTGTAACTCAAAACCAAGTTTGAATGACGCAAAATCGGTATTCCCGACGAGAATTATTTCGAGATAAATTACTCAAACTTGAGAACAAACGTCATTCTCACAAATTAATTTTGAGGTATGCCATTCGGCAGGTATTTTTCGTTTCAAGAACTGCATCTCAAAAGGGCCCAGCCAACATGAAATCGTAAAAGAAATCAGCACTAAACCCTTTTATGCACTGTAAATTTTGGCCTCGTTTTCCAGCAAAAGAACTGTTTTCTTTTCGCAAACTATATCTAGTCATCCGAAAATACCGAGAATTTAAGTCCATTTTTCCCTGGGAATCCTGATTAATTGGCCATATAATTTTTTATTGTTAATTGTATAAAATTCAATGGATCAAATTTAGATCATATATCTGAACTGAATTATAGGTTATTTACATAGAGTTGCAGAATGTGATTTCTCAATCCTCGCGGTCGCAGGTTGAGAGGAATAGCTTCCAGCAGCACGGGACAGTCAATCCCCGATGTGAGGAGATCCGCAACCACCAAAGCACGTGTATAGTGTTTCTTCGGACTTGAAGCGTGTCGAAGTCTATCGAAATGGAAAGTCAAACGAAAAGAATCTTGCCAGTTCAGGTGTCGAAGGGCATATTGCAAGAAGCGCCTCTGGATAGGCTCGATTCGTTCAACTCCATGGTAGGAAGGGCAACAGGCAGCAGAAGCATACTCAAGAACGGAACGGACTATGCTACAATATAAGCTTTTTAAGCAGTAAACATCTTTTTTAGCCACGCGAAACAAGAAACCAAGATTTGTGGAGGCTTTGTCAACAACGTGAGAATCTTAAACCCGAGAGATTATTTCATCCCCGAGAATGTACTCAGTCAGCATAATTGTCAGGAAATCCAACAGATTTCGAAGGGAAACCGGATAGATTCAAACTGACAACTAATGGTTTGACAGTTATCGGTCCGGTTGCGATATTCCTTCCGATCCGGGATGCTCTTTAAACGAAATCATTTTCTTTTGGCAATGTTACCTCATTTGGTACTCGTTTTGTATTGAGCCACTGATTTTGTTTGAGACAAAAAGCAAACATTATTTAGTTGATTGAAGAGAAAGCAATAATAGTTCAGTTAACATTTGCCGCAGGATTTCCGTATGATGTGTTAATTTATGATACCATTATAAGCATTTCAAATCTAATGAATCGAAAGTATCACCACCCATCTTCGTTCGAACATTGCGAAATTCTAGCATGTAAACATCGCGTCATTTCTGCCAGGATAGGACTTCAGTACCTACTTCCGAAAATATTTGAAAATTGGAATAGCTTCTTAATATTGAATTTATCTTCTTAGACAGAGCCAAGTAATTGCATGGATGTTACCCGGACACCTAAGAATTCGAAGAATTTAAGGGAATAGCAAAAGGCATTTAAAAGCAACTCGATATCAAAATTTTTTAAATTCTTCAAGTATTCCTCCTTACTATTATACTTATTACAGATATCCGATAACACCATGCGCCAATTTTTCACTAATCCTACACACTTAATATTTTCTCCTGTGGTCGGGACGAATTCAACCTGTATTTTCAACAGCTGAAATTACAGGACGATCTCGGGACAGAAAAACAGCTCAGGAAAACCATCTGTCAAATTGTCCTGTAAGCTCGAAACGGTTTCCTCGCGAGATTTGCAGGGAGCTAAATTTTTTTTTTCTGTAGCTACGGAACGCTTTATTTTTGTTTTTTTTTTATTTGTTTTTGCTCCCATTGAAATGTTTGATAAGATTGAATAAAATAAAATGCGAGATACAGAGATATAATCAAATAATTTTATTTTTCCTAAACATAATAAATATATTTACAAAAAAACACTTACAAACTCACCTCACTATCACAACCGAATAAGTATGAAATTTTAAAATTCCGCTCACGTCTTTACCATAAGCCGCAGAGGCATTTTCCCTGGGTGATGATGTCCTGCGAGGGGAGGACCGGCTGTTCCCATCTAATGATGTTTGATGGTTTCCCGGGTGACAACATTGACCAGTCGACGTCGAGCGCAGGATGATCCACTTTAAGACAGCTCCTTTTTTTTATAAAAAGTAAAAGACGACGACAATCAGCGCATCTAATGATTCAATTAGAACGGGGTCCAGCACTACACTTCCGCAAGCTTTATTTCCATGGTGAACTTGTTTATCACTACTCAAGTCCAGTTTTTGCTTCCAGAAATGCCAGAACATGCAAAGTAAACGTGACAGTTATCACACGATAGAAAAGGATAGAAACAAACCCAAGCAACCAAAAGTCGCGTTTTTACTTAACTCCGAACTCCGAAGTTCACATTTGGCTGAAAAAATGTTTTACGGGAACTTCAGGTGACTCTTGTCGCGTAAAAGTTACTCAGGAACTTCCATCGCCTTTTAAAGGGTTAAAATGACGATAACGGAACTTCTGAGCGCTTTTAATGCAACTTTTTTGAGAAGGTCAGTTGCGTTCGCGAAGCACTTTCTAAGATACTTCTAGGTGTTTAAAGGAACTTATTTGGGAATTCTATAGCACTTCTAGGTGTTTCAAGGAACTTATTTGGGAATCCTAAGCGACATGTCAAAAATGTCTGTCAATTTTTTATCATGGTATTTGTTTTGTTCATATTAGTGCTGATATTTACAATGGAATTCAACGCAAAAGAAAAATTCGTCGAAGGTTGAATCAACAAGTAGTAAATATTTTTCGGATTTTCACCATCGTTGTTATTTTTTTTTTAGATCTTTCCTATCATCCACCGCTGCGATTGGGGAGGGTACCTGCAGGCTTACTGACGGCGATTTGAATTTCAATCTGCATTCTGGCGCAGCTCGGGGAAAACCTCTCAAAGACCGCATCCCATTACTAATGACAACATCCACCTGGAAACGGCCTGAAGCCGGTGCCGTCATTACGGACAACATCGGCTTTCTCCTGGAAGACACGGCCACTTTCGTAGGTAGAATTTTTCAGCATTTTAACATTGATATTCGGTAAGTCTTTTGTGTGATAATATTTATAGTGAATCGAATAAATTTTTGATAATGTAATTTTTTGTTACTAATTATTAAGTGTATTGAAATCCCTTGAAAACAAAATAATGTACAATCTATTGACCAACCCATTCAATTATCGCTCATACGCGATCTCAATTGACATTCCTTAAGTTTAAATACTAATCATTACAAAGGCAATGAACTATTGCTGGATTGGTCGAGTGGCTGGTGAGTTTCATTGCAACCTAGAGAGCAGCGGTTCAATTCTCTTAGCGTAAGTATAGCTTTTGTAATCAAAACTATGTAATTAAAATTGAAATCAATGAGCTAGACCATGATAGACCGGCAATCAAGCAATCTGTCAGAGCTTTCTGTCAACCGGATTTTTTTTCGGCGCGTAGAAGTTTTTTGACATTCTCTTTAAGGCTGAATAGCATTCTCTACAGCTTCTTAAACGAACTTGAAAGTAGCTTTAAGAACTTAAATTTTGGGCTGATTAGCGTTCTCTTCAGACAGAAACGAGAACTGATTAAGCTTCTAAGGAACCTTTTTAAGGGAATTCTGGTTGCTTGGGAAGGACATGACAATAAAAGCGCGATAGCTGATGAGCTCCACGTAATACAGGTCATAACTGTTTCGAATTCAGGACGGTTGTTCGAGTAACTGTGAACTTGTAGTAATTTCATTCTGAATTACAGGAGTAATCAAGTGACACGATTTTCGGGGAAGTTTCCATTCGAATTTCGTCAAAATTAAGCTATTCCCCTGTGACTCAGAGAGCCAGTATCCCGAGAGGGAAAATTGCAATCTTAGAGCACCTGCAACGGTTCAGGCGTAAATATTGGTTTTAAGTATACCAGTTTTAGCACAATTTGAAATTTTAGAATCGGCTAAAACACCCACTCCCCACCGGTGTAGGAGAAAAATTTAAAACGGAAACACTTTCATTGCAGACACTCAATCATTGAGAAGAAAAAACCCATTTTATTATAAAAATTGCATAAGTTTTGAGTTTCACGGTTTATTGTCTCAAAATTAATTCTACGAATATTGTTTTTGACAGAACAATGATTTCAACTATTCTACCAGGATTTCATTGATTTAAAAGCAAAAATGACTACACAACGAGGAAAAAAGGTCAATTGAAATAATTCTTCAATTAATTCAATCAAATTGCTTTGAATCAATGGAATAAGGTTTTGTTAAAATGAAATGAAAAAGCAATTTTTTTTCAAGTTATTGGTGACATTGATAAAGGAAACGAGAAATGTTTATCCCAAAGTCAAAGGAAATTTTCCTTTGATTTGTCGACATTTTTGTTTGACAAAAACTTGTTTCACTATTTGTAAATTTATGTATGCAGAAAAATATGCTGATATTGACGAAAACTCCGAGCAATCCATACGAAACTAAAAATCTCTCAATATATCAAATAAAACAAAAATTATAGAACAAACAATAAACATTTATTTTACCTCATCGAAAAAGTATTTAAATTTTCTTTTCGTTAATTTTTTTCTAATTTTAGAACGCTGACTGGATTCACTAATTCGTTGAGCCCAAATGAAAAGCTTTTTATTTAATTATATTAAATCGAGAATAATGTGACATCTATTATTTATACTTGATATGGTTTTTATTAACATCTATTCTCAATTTATGTTACGTATAGAGTGGTTGAAGCGAAAAAAAAAACATTCAAATAATATCTCAAAAAGAAACTATTATAGAAACTATCACACCCAATGTTACCCCAAACATGTGTGAAAGAAATCATTGTTCGCTAAAATTTTCTCACCGTGAACTAAATCGGTCTGTCGTATATTTTGAAATCCTGTTCCAAATTTGCATGAATTTGGAACAAAGGCGTATAACTGTTGGGAATTTTGAAATCGATAACTGTGCTAAAACAGCAATTTACGCCACCGGTGCCAGCCGAAATGTTTTAGCGTGGTCGAAAACCGTGTTTTGCATCTACCGTTGGGACAGCCCTTAGTGTGTACCGAGATAACAATTTTGTGAAAGAAAAAAGAATACTGAACGAATTTTTAAATTTGTGTTCATTATCGAAATTTATTCTAAATTATAAAAAAAATTCAATTTAGTCTTGATGTAGTGAATTTCATGTCGACAAAAACAAACACAGGCCAAAAACTGAAAAACCATACAATTATTTTAATACCCGATTGAGTGACTGAAAATAAATTTGGCTTTGAGCGCATTTTTCATTCGTTGAAGGTACTATAGTCTGAGCGTATAGAAAAAAATGGAAAAAATAAAAGTACCGGTAACGACATCTGATGGCTCTTAGCTAAGTTGCAAAAATGACGTCGTTTATTTTGAAATCACGGTTGGTGTTTTTACACACGGTTGGGGCTCCAGCCCGAACTCTGGTTCTCTGTGGATAAACCACATAAAGATATACCAACTCATAAACTATAGTCGCAACTTTTTTCCATTTATAATATTTGTAGTCTGGTCAACATATTTTATATGAGAAATACAAATTTTAAGATTATTTTGATAACTTTTCCAGCAGTTTTTTGTGAATGCTTAATATGTTTCTTACGACGTAATGAAAGCTCACCCGAGAATTATTGATTATCATGAACTTTTCCAGCAAAGGTGGGAGCGATGGAAGGCGACACGTATCAACGTGAAATCGTCTTCAGCGAATTTTACTATTTGGCTCGAAGAAACTCTCTTGTCAACTGGCAGCGCAAATGGGACGAGGATGACCAGGGTCGGTGGTTCCACTCGATTATCCCAAAGGTAAGCCTTAAACCATCATGGTTTAATAGATTGAACTTGAGTCGGGATTTTATTCGTATATTTTCCCGTCTCATGTCCAATCATTGTTCCTTAGACGCGGTACTCTATCGTTTTGATATTGCTGGCAGCAATCTATGTGGTTGTGGCCAAGGTTACCATGACATCGAGCATATTGTTTGGTCGTGCGAGGTCCATCTTGTCGCCAGAACGAATTTTATAGACTCCCTTACGGCCCGAGGAAAACCACCCTATGTTCCAGTGAGAGATGTGCTGGCTGTGATAGACTTGGACTACATGTTCGAAATATATCTTTTCCTAAAAGCTATTGATCTTCGTCTATAATTCTTTTTATTTTCACATTTCCCTATCTATCTTCTATCGTCTTTTCTTCAAAAAGTGAACTACACGCAGCGAAAAGTAGTACCATTGAACTAAAAAAAAATACACCTTAGAATCAAAAACCTTGTGTACATTGAAACAAAATCCAATTTCCTCGATTCAAGTAAATTTTATATTGAACCGAACTTTTTTCCCATAAAACCAATGTTTCAAATTTTTAAATCTAAATATTTAATTTGAATTCAAAGAATTTTTTTCTTAACTTAGAATCAAAGTAAAAATTCATTGATTAAGATGATTTATCTTTTGAACCAAAGTATGTTTTCGTCAAACTATCGACACATCTTCATTAGCTTCTGTTTGTTGAACCGGCGAGAAGCTTTTCCAAACAACCACCTATTTATTTTTTTTTGCGTAATCTTCCTGTCGCGCAACCGCCAGACAGCACCGGAATCACAAGTCGAACCCGGCGTAGGAAAGTTTCGACAGCTTTGAGAGGACAAACGACAGTGGACTATCCTATAGGTAGGTCTTTCAAAATTAATTTAATTTCAAATAAACTGTCTATGTAATACAATTTTTCAGGGCAACCATTCATCCAACTAATTTGAAGAGGAAACTGTGCCTCTTCCGGTCCTCCGACTAAGCGGTTGCAATCGCTTCCGGTCCGGTCCAAGGAGACTTAACAAATGGTGCCGAAACCCTTTATCGGTTGTTCGGATGGAACTGTCCGCCAATAAACATCGTCCAGTAAGTACTTTTCATGCAATGTATGCAAATAATTTTGATTTTTTTTAAAATTGCATTATTTAGCTTAATGTCGTTTTTTGAAAGCTTCATCATAAGCCGTATTATGTGTTCTCCTCTTTATTTACAGATGTACCGGTTCAAGTCTTATCCAGTGGAAAATCGATGATATAAATGATGATCATGTACTTAAAAGCAGGAAATAAAATGTTTTAACCATAATTGATTTCATTTAATAGGATATTGATTTCATTTAATAGGATGAAAACTAATATGTAGTACTAGAATTTTTAGAAACAAAAACTAGAGTTGAAAAACAAATGCTTTTAAATTGAAACCCAAATACCGTTGGAATAATGGAAAATTTCATAAAATTAAACGAAAAGGTTTTTGAATCAAAAGCATTTAATTATTTGAAACAAAGAAAAAGTTTTGATTCAAAGGAACACAGAAAAAAAAATGTAATGTTACGTTGCATGGAATTTTCAGTTTTTGAAATCGAAAACAAAAATCACTTGAAAGTCCATGTAACATAACGTGTAAGAACATGGGTAGAAAGGAATCGGGCGATTTCATGTAATTATAAAGCTCCTTCATGTAAATCTCCGTTAACGTTTTGTTTCATTGTGTGTCTTCATGTAACAACACAATTTATTACATTTGATCACAAGGGACTTTACATGGCTTGACATGGGAACACGTTTACGTGCCATTGCATGTCAAACAGCCGCTCCAAAAAGTTTGCTCGTATGTGATTAAATAAAGTCGCGAAAATTTTGTCTCGGTGAGTTTGAAATGGAAATAAGTTGCAATCAGTTTCGATTTCATGTTCGGACATATGAAATTTGTCCAGACACTTCGTAAGTGTAAGCGTATAGCGAAATCCTGATAGTACAGCTTTGAATTATTGAATGAAAATTCTAGTGAGCTATTATGCTACAAAATAATTAAACACCGCACAAATTGGAAAATGTGAACTGTTTTCAAATTCATTTCGCTTTTTTTCTAGCTTCAATAGCACTTTAAAATTTCTGGATGTTATTTCGGACGGTAGTTGTCAACAGCGGTGTCATATATACAGATTTTTCTGTATTATACAGATTTTTCAACGCCAATACAGATAAGATACAGATACAGATTTTTATACAGATTTTTGAACACTAATACAGATTTATACAGTTTTTTTAGAAAATCTAAATCAATTGTTTATGAAACGGTTTCCACGGGCGAACTGAGCTAAATCTTTTAAAACCTTTATCTTTCGAACTGCAGTATACCGCAAATGCTTGCAGCAGCACATATAATTTATCCAGACCATTAACTTCTACAAGTAAGCTTTTGTGAAGACTATAACCATCATTTATTATAGGTTAGTAGGAGCTTTAATAGTCTCTTTTTCTCAACAGCATAACTTTATTGTTTAAACGACGAATGATAGCCCCCCAAACAGAGTACACAAATTTTGATAATAAAATCAGTTTAAAATCTCTTCTCCTTAAGTTTGATATTTATAAAGTAGGGTGGTATTTAAGATTATCACATAAAAAGAGAAAGATTGAGAATCATATAGAAAATTCTTATTTCAGATTCAATTAGATTTGCATCGCCAGTTTTTTAATTCAAAACTCTTTGACTGAATAAAGTAGGAGAACACTTTGAATTTTAAAACAAATTCATTTCTTATACGATATGCAGTATTTTTTTTTAAGCTAGCCCACTTATTGAAACCAGTTTTAGTTCATAAATACAGGAAAAAATCAGGAGTGATGTTTCTTAGACGAAACTTTTCATAGTTAGTCCTAAATGTGCTAAGGATTTAAAAATAAGATTTACAATTTTTATCGATAACACATGGCAGAAAATTTCAAGCAATATAAGAGTAATATAAGCTCTTATTTTAGATATAAATACTAAAAATAGGTTAAAAAATACATTCAATAAATTTATGCGCTGGCAAAACTACATGACAAAGATATAAAAAAAATGTTTCAATTTAGTAATCGATTTTCTCAAGGACCGCGAGTAATTTTGACATTGGAGGAAAAAAGTGATAAAAGTTTCCGTTTTGTCATTTTTGTTCCAATTCAACAAAAAATGGAAATTTTGAACTAAATTTAATGAACAAAATAAATCTTTCATATTTCTTGAGGCACCGTACCAGTAAAAAGGTTTTGAAGACTTCGGCAATGTTGGGAAATAAGTTATAATCATAAATATCAAATTTTCAAAAACTTTTTTGAATGATGCCAGATTTATTATTTAGATATTATTTAATTTTTTAATGCGTTGTTTCTGAAACTAAAATATCTAAGCAAGATTGATTGAATGAAAGACATCAGAAAGGTTTAAAATCTGTTGTACGTATTCATGTAGGTTTATTTTTGGGTTTAAAAAAAAATATTAAAATTTCTTTTTGAAATTGATTGATTTGAATTTAGGAACCCAAAATCTTCCAAAATCAATTAAGTATTAAAACATAGGAAACATAAATGACTTTCCCTTCTGTAACTTCCAATCATAACATGAATTCAATTTTCGTACTTAAATATACATTTTTGAATTTAAAGATTTTAGAAATAAGGTTGGGAAAAATTAGAAAACAGAAATGAGATTCTGAATTGGTTGAATATGAATATGGTTAATTATTTAGAATTATAACTCAAAATCATTGAGCTAAATCTTAAGCATTTTGCCTTCCGATTTAGACAATTAAAAACATAGTTTAAAAGTTTTCTGTATTAAAATGAAAAGATGCTCAACAAAATGCTGTTCAAATGTGACAAACTTTTAAAATTTGTCCTAAGGTTGTTAGGTTGCAGCCAACAAAATTGCATGTTTTCATCTGGCGTGAGTTAATAAGCCTTTAGTAATAATTTTATTTCGCGGCCCTCGAGACCCCAATGTGCGGCCGGCAAAGCCTTTCCGAATTGAATTATTTTCGCAATTTTTGCCTGCGGTAGTTCGTTAGATATCAAAAAATACAAGCCAATAAACCAGAAATAGTTGATACGCGATGACTTGTTTAAATATGTAATTTACGTGTTTCTGTTTGCATTTATCCCTCAATCATTCATATTGGGGACTTTTTTTTTCCAGAAATGTAACATTCAATGTATTTTTCAAAGGGTCCTAATTTTTCTTGAGCGTTTTTAAATTTAAAATCGATAACTAAATGAAAGTCGGCAAACGCAAATTAAAAAAAAAAATCGGAAGAATATTTATGAGCACATAATGATGATTTTCATATTTTTGTCAAATATAAAGTTGTATGATAAATTAACTCAGCAGAAATTTTTTTTGAAAACATTATTATTTTATCAAATTGGAAAAAAATGCTAATTTCGTTAGTAATTGAATTAAAACTCAGCATGAAAAGTGCCGGAAAAAAAATTTACATTCATGATAAAACCCTGTATTGTAATTTTGTATTTGATTCATAAAATCTGTGGAAATGTTCTCTGATGTTATACCAAACGTTGACAAATTCAGTCTTTTCACTTGGTAAATAACAATTCATTTTCAAAACGTTAAGATATTTTCTTCAACAGGCCTTCGAAATCTTTTCCCAGTAGCACTAAAGTTTAATCAATAAAATCTATTAAAAAATGCTAAAAAAAATAAAGAATGTAGACTCTCCTAAAATTTGCTTAGGAATCTGTGAAATTTTTGTTATTCCCAGGATTTCAGCAAATTTGGTTGACACGTTATATTAAAAATGTTTTTCGCGAATTGCAGGAAAAAAATCAGGGCTTCGTAGGGCCAATTTAAATTGTGGATTTTTTTTGGAAATACGTACAGAAAACAGAAATTTAGATCAGTGAGTTTGAACCACAAAAATAAAAAAAAATATATCTCTAGTTTTTTAGTTATTGCTGTGATATAGATACATAGCTCCAGAAGACTTTTAAAGAAAGTAATGAGTAGATACCGCCAGTTAAGATAAAAATGATTATTATATGGAAAGGCGTTAAACGTGTTTGTGCATCGTACGTTTTTAAGGAAAAATGTGATGCAAATGATGTCTATGTTAGGAAGAACGAATGTTTGCGAAGAAGTTAAAGTTAATTGAAAAACTATATTTTCAAAGATTTAAAATAAATGATTTGAAATAAAAAAAATCGCTTAAAATTTGTAATTATTATTTTTTTATTATCTAGCAAATCTTTTTGTTATTATCTATAGAGTTCGATAAATGATTTACGAGTTTTATTTCATATTAGGGGAGGCCGCCGAGAATATTTTGAAATCAAACTGGCCCGTTGGTTCAAAAGGTTTCTCGCCCCTGCTCTAGATAAAGTTCAAATAATGAAATAAATTGTCAATTTGTGAATAATGAATACGTTAAAACCATCAAAACTGATTTCCAAATAGCATATTAGGCGATAAAGTTACATAGAAAACAATAATATAAGTTTTTGGTCGTTAAAGTTCAAATACAGATAAATACAGATTTTTTCATGAGGCCGATACAGATTTTTTAAAAAACCATCTGACAACCCTGGTTGTCAATTCTAACGGATTATCGTGCCCTAGGAAATGAGTTTTTAGTGAGGTAGTTCAAACGGCAACGAATCTCACCGACACCAATATCAATAAGGGTAAGTTAATACAATTGAGTTAAATTAAACTGTTTTTTCCAAGCCCATAGATTTGCTTTGCATAAAACTAGTTAAAATTAGAACCTTCTATTCTATCAGGTGCCTTAAAAAACTTACTTTGATAGGGAATATAAGGACGGATCCCTTCCTGTACCTTTGAAATTCTAAGAGCTGCATCTCTCCGTAAGATTCTAACCGGGTTGCAATTCTTCCGATGTTCCAATACTGTTCAACTAGCGCCAAGCTCAAGAACTGATGCCACCAAAGGGAAGACAACAGCCTCCAGGGAGGTCTTCAAACAGCGTCCGGTCGTAGCTCTGAACCTCGGGATCATCGAGAACTTATCCTTCATACTCCCGGCTTCTCACCAGCCTTGCGTGATTCCACGCTCTGTTGGTCCACTGCATAATATTCTCAAACTTGTCTTGTATCCAGTGTACCTTCGAGAACACGCTCATTTTTTATTAACCATTTATGTTTAAAAAGTAACCATTTTATGGTTTTCGCTGTAGAACTGCCAATATGGTTACTTTTTAACGATTTTTCAAAGCGCAATTCTAACCTTATAGCTAGTTCCAATGCAATAACCAAAAAAATGGTTAAAAATTTGATCAAAAACGGTGTCCGCCATTTTAGCAACCATCTTTGACGTAGCCACATTTTTTTTTGTTTAGTTTCAATTATTAAGTTTTATCATCAAATAAACAATATATGGTTTTCGCAAACTTAATTTCTAGTGCCCACTGGGTACCGTAAATCGGCCAAAAACCGATTCCGTCGAAAAGTAGTTTTAGTACCGATCCAACTACTTGCCAGGTTATCGTTGCTGGATCCAGCACGAATACACCGGTTCCAAATCCGGTCCCTCGCTGACAAGAGAAGTTGCAGACATCAACCAACAAGGTAAGCGCCGACAAGTTATTAGGTATCTAAAATCTAAAGATTCGTTTCGATAATTTTTTTTTTAATCTAAATCAGGATCATCTCCAAGGAACAACTCCAGATTTAAGCCAGGGGTCGAGTGCGAGCATTGGCGTTATTGGTGGTCGGACGCTTGTGCGGTATAGTAATAATCGGATTTTTGTGATATTATCTCAAAAAGAAATGCTGGTGATACAACAGTTCGATCCGGGAAGAGACATTTTACTGAAAGGTTAGTGTTTTTTAATTGAATTATCTTCGATTAACGAATTACTGCCGGAAGATTTTCCAAATTATGTAGGATCCTTTCTTTCTGTGTGTTCACGCTCTTACTGCTTCCAGTCGCTAGTAGCATTTTCTATTTACGTCATCTTCTGGCAGTATAATTCTATAAATTTATTCTATTTCAGAATTACAATGGATATCAATAGATTCCTACCGAAAGATATTCCTTGGTTGGAATCTTGTAATTTGAAATAAAATAACGAGCACTCGTAGTTTCATTACCGCAATTTGCTCTAAATTTACGAAATTTTGTTTTGTTTTCAGAATGTTCAACGAGGATCAAGAGAACATAAACGGTTGATGGCGGAACAATTCTAATTCATCGGTTCCAAGAACGCCTCCTACTCTCGCCATGATCCTAAAACCGTAAACCGTTTGGAGCACCATCATAGAGGTGTAATTCGAACGTACATTCATGATCCAGATTTAGTCCAGGAAAACAGTTATCAATATGCGACAGCAGCAACAACATGGCACGCTCCTGGTTCGAAGGCAAATGTACCAGAACTGGCAGGCTTGGGAAATAGAAATTTTCAGTCGATATAAGATTCGTAGAACTACGTCTGCTATATGGAATTTCTTGATTCCTAGCAGCGGGCCGGGTTAGGAGAGGGAAAGTCAGGACTGGTAAACTATCCTGTTTTTTGGATAAATTTTGAACATTTTTTAACAATTTCATTTTACTTTTAAGGTTGTTGAAACACCCCCTTGTCACTGGCCGCCCTCTTAAGCAAGACTCAACAGATGGTTATCATACACCCACTTTCACAGGAACCGTCGTTACGCTTTTTGGTTTCGGCCGTGGAGCCACCTTTGTATGAGCGATGAGTTTTGGTTCCACAGCGAATAAAATGTATGAAAATTTCAACATACTGAAAACAGGAAGATTTCAAAATGATGAAAAGATTTTGTTTTTATCTCTGCTCAATAAAATTGCAATTAAAATTTGTTGTCTTAATTCTATGTCTTCCGAATTCATTCGAAATAATTATTTTTTCATTTAAACGAATCGAAATTCCTCATCTCTGTAAAAATAACCATTTTCTTACTTATCTGCTAATATCGACTGCGGTTAAAAAGTAACCATATTTCCACTTCTCAAGAGAAGTCAAAAAATGACTTCTATGGAAGAAACCAAAAAATCACTTAACGCGGAAAGGTGTGAAAATGGTTACTTTTTAACGATAATTGGTTAATTAATTTCGAGCGTGAAGATCAATCTCAACGAATTGCCTTATAAAAACTTATACTAATTTTAGAAGCCGGTGAACTATTTTTCAATTTTGTGTTGTCTATTTTAGCTTCGTTCAATCGTAGGTAGAAATTGGTTTCTGTCAACTGGTAGTTATCCAATGAACCAATTAATGTTTTGGTCGAAACTAGCCAGGATGTTCAATGAAGCTAGTTGAAATCGATCGAAACTAGTCAAACCCGATCCAGCTCGGCAGGACGGCGGCGAACTGGTAGAAATCGATTGAAATCAATTGGAAGAAGATTCAATTCATTTCTACCTGTTTTGACCTATTTCTACCAGACTTCATTGAACAGACTTTTTGTCCACGTTTGTTTACATTCTCCGGAATTTTGGACCATCTCGCCATCCTTTCATTATGCATCGTAACATATTATAAGGGCATAATTTGGTATAGTAACTTATCCGTTTTTTGAGTATTATTTTGAATAAAAATATTTTTTTCATCTTGATTCTTTTATCGCTTATCTAATATTCTTCTCTATTTTTTTTTCGCTATGTGAATACATGTTATTTATCGTTAAGCCCTGGTAATTTGTTAAGCTACTGATAAATGGGAGGTGAGATGGACCGAAAACTTAAAAGCCATTCGTTCGTTGTTTTAAGTTTTGTCAAGTGAATTCTCAATCGTATCAATTGATTTATGATCATTGACTACCAAGAATTCGGTTGCCGGTGAACGAAAACGATGAAAACCAATCTTTTCAAATAATTATAAACACCAACCGGGGACACCGGACAGTTTTGAGAGGAGACCGGAATTACCAGATAGAAACGAGTGAAAGGTTCAAGGTTTATAGGGTTTGCAGTGGCCCGACAGAGTTTCTAACTAGTGGGATCCAGTAGGGAAGCTGAGCATAAGGATGGAAAAGTATAGCCGAGCTCTAGGCTCTAGTAATAGTTCAGAATCTGCCAGGAAGCCGTCCTGAAGCCTGACAATTTCGTTTCAATGCTCTAACGCTCGGCGCAAATCAAACCACTTTATTGAGGAAAGAAAATTGTAATAATCGAAGAATTTGAACAAGGAAACCCGTGCCAAGCCGACGGACGAATCGGATATGATATGTGTTGGGGTGCGGTCCAAACCCTGCTTGGACCTTGCAGTGGACTGTATTGGGGGAATTTCCGTGGGGCAAACCTTGGGCTCCTAGTTGGGTTGGGTATTCCGTGGGGGTGTTGGGTTGTCCCTTGTGATGATAGCAGTCTCTGCACCAGCGGCGGTAAGTAAAACTCCGATCGTTTACTAATAAGGCACACAATTTATTCACGGCAAGAAGTACACATTTATTTTGGCAAAAAAACACACTACTTTGAAACGAATTTATTAAACTACGAAACTACATTTAACATATATTTAATGGCAATAATTTTAACTAAACTGGGTGTTGACTGTGTGTTATATTCTGATTTGGGAACACTGTTCCATTGGTGGAGAGAGAAAGAAAGTCAAATGTATCAAATGTCATTCTAATAAAAGTTCTTGGAAAGTACACACGTGTCGCGTATTCAATCCGAATAAACACTACATTTTGGCGACGACTCGGGCGTAATTAAACGAATAACGCAGTGCAAACGGTGTGTAAAATCGTTTTCGCGATAATCCGGTTGAACGGGAGTAAACGCGGTAAGCGGAAAACGAAAAAAAAGATCGGACGCGCAGTGGTGAAAATTATTTTCGGAAACATTGAGGTTATGGTCATTTGCTGACATCCGCTGCAAGATGAATCATAACATCCAACCGTTCGAAATTGGTGATTCGGCTTCTGTGGGAAGACGGTGGACAGCATGGAAACGATCGTTCGAGCTGTACCTAGCCTGTAACACCACGGTGACGGCTGATAAGAAGAAGGCTATGCTGTTGCACTTGGCCGGTCAGGAAGTGCAAGAAGTGTTTTACGATGACCCCAACCACGAAGCAGGGGCAGCCCAAGGCAGTGATGTTTACATAAGTGCTATTGAGATTCTTGATCAGCACTTCCAGCCGATTGTTTGCATTCCCCACGAGCGGGCAGTTTTTAGGAAAATGTCCCAAAACGAAAGTGAAAGTGTAGCTAAATTTGTGAGGCGCCTACGTCACCAGGGAGTGCTATGTGAATACGGAAATGCCCTGGAAATGCGCATAACAGAGCAAGTCTTTGACGGCTGTCTGTCTAACGGGTTGCGGGAGGTTATTTTGAAGAAACGCCTGACGCAATTGGCGGAAATTATGGAAGAGGGAAAAGTGCTGGAGACGATCGACCTGAACCAACAACAATCGGGAGCAGGAGGGTCTGCAAGTGTAAACAAAGTGAAGAGTGGTACAAACAAATGTTTTCGCTGTGGTTCTTCGAAACATTATGCCAATGACATAAAGTGCCCGGCACGGAAGGAAAAGTGCGATAAATGTGGGATAAAGGGACACTATAAAAATCAATGCAAGACGAAGAACTTCTTGGCGAAAACGAAGAAGAAAGTGCGACAAGTGGAAGAATCGGAAGACGAAGAAGAGAAAGATGGAAAAACAAATAGTGATAATGAAAGTGAAAGTGACGAGAGTGATGCGTACCATGTATTCGCGACGAAGAACGAGAAATCAACGCTGGTGATTCGAGAAGTGAACAGCAACAAATATAATTCCAAAGTTAAGTGCTTGGTCGGAGGAGTACCTTTGGAATGGCTAGTGGATTCCGGTGCATCAGTGAATGTTATCGACGAAAATACCTGGCGGAAGCTGAAGAATAATGGATGTAAGGTGAGCTGTGAAAGTGTCGAGTCGAAAAAGAAACTTCTGGCGTACGGCAACCACCGGCTGGAAGTGAAAGGAGTGTTCAAAACGGATATTTCCCACGGAGCGATGACGGTGCATCGGGAGGTGTATGTGATAAAAGGGCATGGCACTAATCTATTGAGCAAGATTACTTCGATGGATCTCGGAATACTACAAATCACTTCGGCTGTTTTGGAAATTGCAGAAGTGAAGTCAGTGGAAATTGGAAAGGCAAAGGATCTACAGGTGAAGATCAACATAGACCGGAGCATTCACCCTGTCCAGCAGCCGTGTCGAAGGCTACCCATCCCGTTGCAGAAAGTTGTTGACGAAGAAATTCAAAAGCTCCTCGACCAAGATATAATAGAGGCGGTGACTGATAAAATTACATGGGCCTCACCTCTAGTCGTTACACCAAAGGACGGAGGTCGTCGAGTACGATTGTGCGTGGACATGAGAAAGGCGAACACAGCAATAATCCCAGAGCGACACCCTTTACCTGTGTTCGAGGACATGATGCCTTACCTCAACGGCTGTAAGTTTTTCTCGAAAGTTGACTTGAACCAGGCCTTCCATCAGCTAGAACTACATCCAGACTCTCGAGAGATAACCACGTTCGTCACGACCAAGTGCTACTACCGATTCAAAAGACTCATGTTCGGTATGAACTGCGCCGCTGAGGTGTTTCAGCGGGAAATGGAGAAGATACTCAAAGGACTGGATGGGGTGATAATCTTCATAGACGATATCCTAATCTTTGGTCGTACGAAAGCCGAGCACAATCGACGGGTCACAGCGGTGATGAAAAGATTGAAAGATCACGGGCTAACGGTCAATCAACGTAAATGCCAATTCGAACGTGAAAAGGTTACTTTCATGGGACACGAACTGTCGGCTCAAGGAATCTTGCCCATGCAGGAGAAAATAAGTGCTGTAAAATCGTTCCGTCGCCCAGAAACCGCTGAAGAAGTCCGCAGCTTCCTTGGCTTAGCCAACTACGTCGGGAAGTTCATACCGAACCTATCGAGCATCAGCACGCCCCTGCGCGACATGACACGAAAGGGAGTCAAATTCCAATGGACCAAGCAAGCGAACAAAGCATTCGAGGCAATCAAAAACGCGCTCTCAAATCCCAAGCATCTTGGATTCTACAATCCCAACAGCAAAACAACTCTCATCGTCGATGCTAGTGCAACCGGTCTTGGAGCAGTCCTGCTCCAAGAAAATAACGGGAAACAGCGCGTTATAAGCTATGCCAGTAAAAGCTTATCGAAGACTGAGCAGAAATATTCCGTCCTGGATAAGGAGGCCATGGCAATCTATTGGGGAGTAAACCGTTTCCAAATGTATCTGCACGGAAAGGAGTTTACGGTGATGACGGACCACAAGCCACTGTTGAAGATATTTGCCACGGACTCCTCGCCGAATGCAAGACAACAGCGATGGGTACTTCATCTTCAAGCGTACCGGTACAAATTATTATATGTCCCGGGAAAAGTCAATATTGCTGACCCCCTTTCGCGCCTCGCCCAAATCGGTGAGTGTCCCAGCTGCGACCGTGAATGTGAGATGGACTTATGTGCCATTGCCGAAAGCGCTTTGCCGAATACAGTGACAATGACGGAACTAATACAGTTTTCTGAAGATGACCCAGAACTCAGGCTGCTCAGAGAATCAATCAATTCTGGAAAGTGGGATCCCGAATTAAAGCCATACCACCCATTTCAAAACGAGCTGTGCTGCGCTAGACAAATAGTACTTCGGCACAATAAAATCGTCATTCCGAAAAGCCTAAGAGGAAGAGTTCTTGAGCTTGCTCACATTGGACACCCTGGTTGCAATAAAATGAAACGGAGACTACGAGCTGCTCTATGGTGGCCAGGTGTAGATAAGGACGCTGAACTAAAGTGCAAAAAGTGTGTGGAGTGTCAAGCTGTTGGAAAAGGTCCCAATCCGGAGCCATTGCGCATAAGGGAGATGCCTACCGCACCATGGAGCCATCTAAGTTGCGATTTCCTCGGTCCTTTACCAGATGGTAAGTTCCTGTTTGTACTCGTCGATTTATATAGCAGGTACTGTGTGGTAGAAGTAATGACTACGACAACGTCCGCCGCGGTGATCCAACGCCTCGAAAGGATATTCACACGGCTGGGGCTCCCGGAGGTCTTGACTACAGACAATGCATCCAATTTCTGTAGCCAGCAATTCAAGGATTTTTGCGTTGATAACGGCATAAAACTCGCACATACGACTCCATACTGGCCAGCCGCTAACGGGGAAGTCGAACGACAGAATCGGTCAATCCTCAAGGCTTTGAAGATCGGTCGCATGAAAGGTGAATCCGTCGAGGTCAGTCTGCAGAACTACCTGTACATGTACACGGTTACACCTCACTCGGTTACCAGCGTATCGCCAGCCGAATTGATGTTCGGGAGACGTTTTCGCGACAAGTTCCCGCACTTCAACGACGAACCAGTTGTAGAAGAGGAGGTGAAGGATCGAGACCTAGCGGCAAAGTTCCAAGCAAAGCTCTATCGTGATGCAAGACTCAATGCCAAAGAATCCACCATCAAAATTGGCGACCAAGTACTGATGAAGTTGCAGCAGAGGGACAACAAGCTTGCACCAAACTTCCACCCAAGGCCAGTGGTTGTTGTCAACAAAAACGGCAGCAGTATTACGGTCCGCACAGAGAATGGAGAGGTGTATAAACGTAATTCATCGCACCTGAAGCCTTTGCTGAATGACGCAGATGACGGCGAGACAGTGGGTTCAGAGTTCGAGTCCGAGGAAACCCCTGATGATACCCCAACTGAACAGTCGACGTCTCCTGGAACTCCTGCTAAGGTGCCCAGTCCAATGGTAACGGTACCTCAGCGAAGCAGCGCGGTAAGATCCAACCAGAAGAACATTTCAAATGAACGCCCTAAGCGTAACGTTAAAGCTCCTATCCGCTCTTTCGAAGCTGCGCTGCTGCCATCTGGGGTAGTACGATGTAGCGTGAGCAACATTCTGGGTGAACGATTATTTCTAGACAACTTTACATTGCTTCGAGTTAAGTTTTCATAAATCCAAATGATTTTGAAAAATAAAACACTCCTTTGAAAAATTGGAGTTTGTTTTAAAGTAAATTTAAATAAATTAGCCTGGTAGGAGAGTCAATTCTATCTGATAGTTCCATTTTAAAAAAGTCAGTCGGTCAGAGAAAACTAACATGGGGCCGTTCAGATACCACCTGGACAACTTAGGGGGGAGGAGGGGGTATGAAAATGTCCACGGAGAGGGGGATAGGGGTTTGGGTAGTGTCCACGTGGACATACTTACTTTCAAAACATTTTCTAAAGGTGAATAAATATTAAGATGTTTTAATCAAAATCTTAAAATTGCAAAGCTTTCCAGTTTAAGTTTAAGCAACTAGTAGCCACTTGAAAGCAAGCTATAAATATGATAATTTTGAAATTAATAATAATTATAATTATTACAAATTAGATTAAAAAACAACAACTTCAAATCTGTCCACGTGGACATACGGGAAGGGAGGCAGGGGTTTGCCAAATGTCCACGGAGGGGGAGGAGGGGGTCAAAAATCTCATTTTTCTGTCCATGTGGTATCTGAACGGCCCCTATGTGAATCAATCTTTTCGTCCATTTTTTTAACTTTTAATTTTTGCCAATAATCTATATTTTTTATCATATCTTCATATCAAACTTTATGCGATTCTCGTTAGTCTATATAAAAGAACGATTTTCTCGTTGTTACTTTAAACTATAACTATTTGGTTTAGTTGTTACATTTAATAAATACGTTATATAAAATTTTAAATAGTTTCAGCCTAAGACAGTATAAAATGTTAAGTTTTAATTTAAAATTTTCTACGGCTAGTGGTTGTATAAATATAATTTTCAATAAAATTTTCCAAAAAAAAAAAAAATAAGATCATGAGGTCCGATAAAAATACAAAACATTTTATAACCCTTGAACGATGGCAATTGAAAAGCATTGAAGTAAACTTGAATTGTGTAGTAATCCAAGGATATAATTTTTTTTCATGTCAACCACCATCAAATATAAAAATCCGCTTTCCAGCTTTAAAATTATTACGCCTGATTGTATGCAGCTGCAGAAGGAAACCTAATAGAAAATAGCAAAAATTTATGTTTTTTCGAATAAAAAATTCTACCTTACCAATTGTTGGGTCTTTCCCAAATTTTAAAGGAACGTTAATTGACTACTCTTTTAACAAACTGCAATTGAAAATGTGCATTTGGCTCGAGTTTTCATTCAAAAATATGTGAAATACTCAGAATAGTTTTTGGAGTAGTAAAAAATTGACCTTTTTTGATGTCGATTTGCGATGCTTCACGGTACATACAGATTTTCTCCTATAACTCACAATAATCTCTGAACCTTCTACTTCAAATCTGTATCCGTCATTTTCTGAAAATCCTAACCAAATCAAAGAAAATTATGATTCATTAGAAGCTAGTATTTCCACCCGTTTGTTTACATTTTCTTGCACACACACGAGCTGTCAAAAATTAGCTTCGAAATCGCGAATTAAATACAAAGATTACATGTTGGATTTTGATTAGTAACGACTCTTCTAGTCGTAAAGAGCATACTTTGTTTGAGAAAGGAAGATGATGTTATATTCTGATTTGGGAACACTGTTCCATTGGTGGAGAGAGAAAGAAAGTCAAATGTATCAAATGTCATTCTAATAAAAGTTCTTGGAAAGTACACACGTGTCGCGTATTCAATCCGAATAAACACTACACTGTGCCAAATCGCTCTTAATACTACTCTCGATATAATATTATAAAATGGTGAAGATTGTTCGGGATTTTTCTTCATTTTTGTTGTTCTTCAAAAGTTTAGCTGTGAAGATCAGCTGTTTCGCTCATCATCAACGCTTTTCCTTAGGACCTTCTGCTCCGTGGGTTTCCAATTATCGACCATCGCAGCATCGTGTTAAGGGTCCATAGCTAGTCTACCAACAATATGGAAGGTACATGATGGAACCGCAGCTCAGTTTCGGATGTAATTTTTATCGGCGTGTTGCTCTCAAAGCAGAAAAAGCCATAGTAAGTTTTTAGCCAATTTCAGCGAAGGTGCAAATCAACCACCGCTGTAAATTAACTAACTGATTTTTTCTTTATTTTCCACAGGTTTAAAGATTGATGGGTCTCACTCATATTGGTCACCCGAATGTAGATTCACTATTGTATTGCTTTGAAAACCCCTTGTACCGTTGCTATAATTTCAACCTAAAATGTTGCCAGTTTGCCATTGTTTCTTTGTAACCATTTGTATAACTTGAGCGGGAAAAATTGTAATTATTAATGCGAATGAAATAAATGTCCTTTTTCCTTTTAATCGCGAACAAGAAAGGTTGTATTTAATTTCGCTACCTGAAAGTTCTTAAAATGGTCCAGCCACAACATTTGGTGCCGTGACCAGGATTGGGTAGCTTTCGCCGGGAGTTTGATGCTCCTGATAGCGCGTTAAGTCACCCTCCTGGTTCCCACTGGTTCAGTCCTACCCCAGATCGATCACGCAACCTGAATAAGACGGAATTTCTTCCAAGCTCAATCCACCTAGCCCCGAGTCCCGTGCTACGTCGTTGCAGAAACATGGAGCTACCCTGGCAAATGACCCAACTTCATACTATGACCCAGCTCCAGTTTTGCAACGATTCCTGTGTTAATTGTACCCCGTTTCCGATGTGTTATAAGAGCCGGATTGATAGAACTACCCACCGTTACGAGTGCTTCATCAACGTTCCGTTCCTGCTAAGAAAGCAGCCCGGATGGATGGAACTGGTGTTCAGGTCCTACACCAGCCATCCGGACAACTGCAGTATTGGCTGTCCGGTCAATACTCGCTGTGAAATTGTTTTGCAGTGTTTCGAAGAAAGGAACAAATTTGTCCCGGCGAATCCAATAGAGCGATGTTTCCAAATCCGAAGGTTAGCAGCCGATGTACCTACCACTTCCAGCAAAGTGATCCCCAGTTCTGCTAGCTAATGTCCAGTTTTCGTGTTGTGAAATCCAATGATGTCCCAGTTGATGAAGATGTGATAACGTTTGTGCTAGGAGCTAGAAATAGGTTGAATTTTGTGTGGTTGTGTAAATTATATTCCAAACCAAAACAGATCTAGGGCTACCAATGTTAAAACTGTAGTTTTAGGTGGCCGGTATGATGGGTCTCACTCATATTGGTCACCCGAATGTAGATTCACTATTGTATTGCTTTGAAAACCCCTTGTACCGTTGCTATAATTTCAACCTAAAATGTTGCCAGTTTGCCATTGTTTCTTTGTAACCATTTGTATAACTTGAGCGGGAAAAATTGTAATTATTAATGCGAATGAAATAAATGTCCTTTTTCCTTTTAATCGCGAACAAGAAAGGTTGTATTTAATTTCGCTACCTGAAAGTTCTTAAAATGGTCCAGCCACAACAAAGATTATAATTCCATTATCAATATGTGGTCAAAAAATCAAGCAGTGTTCGTTGGCCAGCAAAATCTTCAACAAAAGCATTGCGCGGGAAACTACCTGCCTTCCTCGAATCTTGATAGTTGAAATGGTCTCGATTAATTCGGAATTGTAAGATAAAAATTTTCAAATGATGGTTTTTCTCAGAATAATACAATATTTTCTCTTTTTTAGATGAAGATGTTGCAAGTGGCGAGAACCAGTTCCAAGAACCAGAGTTCTTCAATGAAACCGTTTCTATCAGCGAAGCTGACGGGAAAAACTCGTGCGTGGAGTGGTCGTCGTAATGTTTCGGCAGCTGACCAAACCGACTCATTAGGTTTTTCCAAGAGAAAAGCAATTTTTCAATCAGGACCATCAGCATCAAAGACGGAAATGAATCGCTGAGAAAACATTTTTAGAGGAAGCTTTTGAAGATAGTTTCCAGACATGCCAGTGTTTTCATAAAGATATGACACATTTTTAAACAGTTGATAGTACCCTGGAAGCGGGCCAAGTTTATAGATGCAGAATACACTACATAGATAGATCTAAACAACAGTTAAAAAAATCAGTGACATTAATTTCGAGCTCATGGCCGCATGAAGGGATGCAACGATAACTTTCGTTTTAATAAATCAAGCAGTAATTTCTAGTTTCTAATGTCGGGCCATTTTTCAATAAATTAGATTAAAAAGATTTAAAGTTCGTTTTTCTTTACTTGAAAAGCCATCCTTTTTCAGTATATCCCATAGTTTTTGTTTTTTTATAGCGGTGTCTAAATGTATTGACATTACTGAGAAAAGTGTACAAAACAAGCTGAAAATGTAAATTCACTGTAAACAAAAACAGACATGTAAATTTCCTTTGCATTCAAAAAGCATGAAGAAGTGAGTTTACATTTCAAGTAGAATCAAGAAGAATTACATGAAATAACTTGTATCATCACATGTAAATACCCGATTCCCTTCTACCCACGCTCTTTCATGTAAAATTACAAGGATTTTTCTAAGTGTGAAGGCATTTCTTCGAAACAAAAGAAAATACATTTGAATCAAAGGAATTTTTATTTGTCCCAAAATCAAAGGAAAAAATCCTTTATTTTTGCGGCACTTTCCTTTGAAACTAATTTCTATTTTTCTGCGTGTAGATATAAGCACACAATTGTAATCAAACAAAACGAGTTTGGCTCCTTAAAGCCTAAAGGTATGAGCCGTTTCAAATAAAGAAATTACAAAAAAAAAAATTAACATTTCCAAGGTACAATTTAGAACAATTAACCTCAACACATGAGACTGTTGCTATTAACTCGGTGCACAAAAATACTAGCCAATAAAAGATTATATTTTCGTATAAACAATTGTTTTTGATGACTTTTTGTTAAGCAACTAAAACGACTAAAACTGAATAGTTTTCAAGTTTTGAAATTTGAGTTGGAAATATCCATCATTTTTCGAACTTTAATATTTAATGTTATAGAAAAAAATTCTCCAAAATCTTTCTTTTTTAGTACGAAAATGCGTTGGGAGGTGATTTGACATCTACCAAAAAAAAAACGATCGACTGATGCATCACTATCAAAATATATCAGATATCTGTTTACGAACGCACCAGCCGCACCAGAAGACAATCGCAGCGAGAAACTCAAATAAATAATTTCATATTACACTCTTGGCCGTAATAACCCAAAACCAAGTTGAAATGCCGCAAAATCGGATGATTTTGGCTCCCGACAAAAATAAGTTCGCGGGGGTTTTCCCAAACTTGAGAATGAACGTCATTCTCGCAACTTAATTTTGGGGCATGTCATTTGGCAGGGATTTTTTTGGGATATTTTTATTTGATGATTCAGTTATCAAAAGGGATTAGATATTTCAGAAATGAAAATTGGATATTCATTAAATTCATTTTATTAAATAAAAAAAAATACATAATTGGAGCTACGGATCTCGGCAGTAGTACTAATTTAGAAATTATAAATAATAGAACTTAAAGAAAACCGTATCTGTTTTGTTCTCGGAGCTCATCAATGACGGTCAGATATAACAAAAAGCTTCTGCCGTCGTTATTGAAGCTAATAATAGAGAATCACATGTTCTTTTCAAGGTCAATTGGTCGGATCTGACCTTTACGGTGCACCAATTCTGGTGACCACCACACTAATCAAGGAAAAGCGTGCTATATTCCTCACTGAAATTAACTACCGTGCATGGATAGTCTGAAAAATATTTTACCGTAATCTTCCGGAGATGGGCACCGTTGATTAACATCATGAGTTGTCACAATCTTGGAATCATCCAGCGTAGTGTTAACCGGGGGTCCTGTCTTCACTGCAGAGATGCGAAACGTAAATCCAACTTATGCCCCAGGATGTCACCCGCGCGTCTTCCGGTATCTAAAAAAAGTCTAAAAAACTTAAAATTAGAACAAATAACGCGCGAGATCCGTGAGAACATATTTAAATCTACTTATTTTTTTTTCTTTTCGATACGACTGACTCATCGCTAGGGAACAACAACAACCTTTCTGAAAACAAAGGGGAAATTTTTTTTGGGGTGGTCAGTTCAAGCTACGAACTTTGGTTTTGGTGCATTGACAACACCCCAAATTTAAGAAAGCAAGCTGAACTTGATTTTGCTGTCCTGGCAAAGTCGGTTTTGGGTTGTTTTGATTCTGAGTGTACAAAAAGTTGTTTGTTCTCAATTATGGAGAAGTTTGAAATTTTCTATCACAGAGTGTAAACACATACATGAATACCTGGGGGAGGAAGACTGAAATTTGCTGTATCGTTTTCTGTATCGTTTTTTTACTGTTCGGCAAAAAGCTAGCAATTGTTGAAAAGATTTGTAATCGTTCAACTTTTAACTTTAGATTATCAGTTTCGTGTAGCGAGTCATGTAACTCAGTTGTTTAGGTGCTGAATTTAGATTTAGCTATTTTTAGAACAACCATTAATCAAACCATTTTTATGTATCAGCTTCAAAACTTTAACGAAATTTGATCGACTCAATACGCCTGATCATGCCAGAATTTGCGAGAGCAAAACAAAACCTAATTAAATCATTGTTTTATGCAAAACAAGTGCTTTTCAGCATCAAACAAGTTTTATTCAAAATCACTTAATAAGAGAGTAAAATTTTGAACGTTCGCACTGGTCGGTAGATTGATGAGAGAAATTTGACGTTTGAAAGATTTTTTTCTATTTTTATTCAGTCTTCCTCCCCCAGATGAATACAAACTAGCCTCTGTGAGAGAACAAGAAGCATTGAAATACTGCAATTTTCTCATAAATTGTGCTGATTGAGCTAGCTTATTGTGCTATAGAAAAGTGCTATAGTGCTATAGAAAAGTGCCAGAAATTCATCCGCTGTGCAGGAAATTCTTCTAATGTGCAGAGGCGGGCAGTAAGTGTGGTGGAAAGTGTAAGAAAAATCATTCTCCAAGAGAATTAATGATCGTTTCATACGGGTGGGTTTTTTAGCCGGTTTCCGAATAGCGTTGCTACAGCTCCGGGTTGGCCCGAGTAAGGAGGAAAACATTTCCAATGCCCTGACGAAGATCCGGTCGGCGGCCAAGGATAATGGTGCCCGTGTTGTGGCACTTCCGGAGTGCTTCAACTGTCCATATGGCACCCAGTACTTTGCCAAGTATGCCGAGGAAGTGCCCACTGGAGAGACGTGCCGCAGTTTGTCCGATGTGGCCAAAGAGCTAGGCATCTACCTGATCGGAGGGACGATTCCGGAAAAGACGGCCGATGGGAGTGGGAAAATCTACAATACTTGCACGGTTTGGTCCCCGGAAGGGTCCCTGATGGCGACCTACAGGAAGATCCACCTGTTCGATATCAACATTCCCGGGGGAATCACTTTCCGTGAATCTGACGTGCTGTCCGGTGGGGAAAAACTGGCCATCATCCCCGTTGATAATGCCAAAATTGGCATCGGAATCTGCTACGACATGCGATTCGACGAGCTGGCCAGACTGTACCGGAACAAGGGTTGCGACATGTTGATCTATCCTGGGGCTTTCAACATGAAAACTGGACCCCTGCACTGGGAGTTATTGGCCAGGGGCCGGGCAACCGATACCCAATCGTACGTGGCCACGATTTCGCCGGCCCGCGATGCATCGGCCGGGTACATTGCCTGGGGCCACTCGATGGTGGTCGATCCGTGGGCCCAGGTCGTGGCATCGGCCAAAGAGGGCGAAGAAATGGTGCTGGCCGATGTCGAGCTGCAAAAAGTGGACGAAGTGCGGGCACAGATTCCGATTTTCAGCCAACGTCGAACCGATCTGTACGACACCAAGGATTTGAAAAACTGAAGACCGTTTCGTTTGATGGAATCTTGGTTCTAAAATTGTTAAGCGATGCTTTTAAAGTTGTTTTTAAAGATTTGTAGAATGGAAGTCGATCATCCCAGAGCATGAATATCCCATACAACAACCAAAAAAAAGAAGTCAAAGAGCTGAATAAATGTTTCAATATGAAAAACAACTTGGCTTAAAAGTGTCGAAAAGAAATCCATAACAAAAAAAAATCAAACAAAGAGCTCAAGTAGAGTCTCGTTAAAGTAAACATGTTGCCGCAAAACCAGAACCCAAATTCAAAATCATTACTTCTGTTGATCAAATTGTCAATTGTTCGGCGATCGCGCCCTAAGCATTTCCAATGAATGCAGTCCGTTGTCAGATCATCAATGGAGAAGAAATCCCGTGCCGAGTGCCATGCGAAGAAAGTGTTGATGTGACACATTAATGGTCGACCAGGAAACATGAAGGGTGCTCAAACGCTCAAAAGGAGCATTCTTTCGCGGTATGGTAGATCGTCGGAGCTGGATACGGAGAGAAATATTTGTTTATTATTTACTAAGTATCCGGTACCAGAAAAAGATCGCGATCGTAGCCTAAACTCGCTGGGTTCGTGACAAAATTTGAGCTCGTCAGCATAATTTCAATCAGTTTCCCTGTTCACTGAGCCTGTGCTCAGTATCCAGAAAAAGTTTAGGAAGCATCCGTGGCTAGAAATTGTCAGCCGCTCGATCAGTTCTAAGTTCGGTAGCATCGAGATTTGACCGAGTCATTTAAGTGGGATCAGTTTAGTGAAAAAGTTTTAAGTTCGAAAACAAGACAGTTGTTAGATAGTGCACAAAATGGCATCCAAAAGTACCTACAATATCCTGGGATACATCTACACCGGACTGTGCCTGACCGGATCGTTACTTTTGATTATCAATGTTAGCACAGCCATCGAAGCCACGGGTGTTTCTGGTAAGTAGACTCAACATCACACATGGATTATGAAATTGAACTTCTGATTGCAAAACAAAATTCTGAAACCTAGATTCAATCTTAATACAGTTCAGACGATTTTAAATTCAATCGATTTTAATTTGGACTCCAAATTTTGATACTATATTTCAATTTTGACTCCTAATTTTGATTCTAAATTTCAATGTTGACTCCTAATTTTAATTCTAGAATTCAATTTTTAATAAACCATTTACCTATATTGTGAATTTGGGCTGACTCTAGGTATTAAGTTTCTATTGTTATTCTGAATTTAGCATTTTGTTTCTGAATCATGATTCTAAATTTTGATCATTTTTGACCTCAACTCTGGTTCAGAATCTGTCATCTGAATATCGATTATGATTTTACATTCTGACCTTGAATTTTGATTCTGAATTCTGAGGTATTTTTTTTTAAATTTAAAATCTGACTTTCACATTTCAATGCTACAAAAATGCGTATTTTTACAAAAAAAAATACAAATAACTAGGTAAATACTAGGTAGGTGTTTTCCAATTTTAATTGAATTTTTACTGGTTAAATTTTAGAAAGATAAAAACCCCAGGGTCCATAAACACAATTGTTTTTTATTAAAATTCCCAAGATTTACCAGCGAGCCGATTTTGAACAACAATTTTCTCAAACTCATTCGCAGTGGCTTCGGTCGTTGTCACAGCATTTTCTTCAGCGTGTTTGCTGTTCAGTTTGGTTTTGTTGTTCGGGATTGTAAGGGTAAGTTAGTATTTTTTTTTTTTTTCAAATTTGCATTCTTACTATTTCTTTTTTTTTAATTGAAAACAGCAAAACATTCGTCTCATCACGCTTTATCTTTGCTTCCTGGTGGTTGTGTTTGTCCTAATGGAGTTGTCGATCATCATTGTCAGCCAGAAAATTACAAGTTACATTGCGGATTACATCCTAGTAAAACCGATATTCGGAACTGCATGCCTTGGCTTGTTTCTGTTTCTATCGGTCGCCATTCTGGGGTTTGTCGTTGGTAAGAGCAAGTGAAAAATATGAAATTCTGTCTTTTAAACCTAATATATATATTTTTTATATTTCAGTGGGGTTTTCCCTGGCGATGTGGCTCATTAATGGACTGATAATCGGGATTCAAGAAGAACCAGAGGTTTCTTCACTACACTCCTTAGTAAATGAATCCTGTGATGAAAAATAAAAATTGTAAATGAGATATTTTCCACCAAACTTTTTATTTTAACATTTACGCTACTTTTATCGTCACTTTTACGATTATTATCATTGTTGATTGGATATTGCTGAGGTAAGGATAAGCTTTAAACAAATTTTAATCAATAAGTTGTATTTTATGAGAATGAGCGTCACATAATCACAAGCATGGAAGTGAATAGTTATTTGATCGTTTCTTACACATCCATATGTAAGTATGTGAAGTAGATTGTTGGTTTTTTTTTCAGGAAATTTTTTTTTGTTATAGTAGGTAATATATGGCTATATGTAGGGGAGAGTGGGGTAACGTGGGCCACTCTAAACATCTCAGCTGTGTGTTGAGATAAAAATCCCAATCCAACTGTCATCGTCGTCGCTTTGCGTAAGCATGTTTTTCTATATGTTGTTGACTTACGTACGCATCATGTGCTTCCTTTATGTAACAAGCCTAGAAAAATGTACTTACATAACTAAACAAACATCCGCAAAATTGCATCCGTGGGAGACTTAAAGTACACAACAAAAATATGCCCATGCGCTTATGATCTTAGTTTTGCCATGTTCTTTCACGTGGAAAAGAAATTTTTGATGAAACAACAATAAGTCACACAAACGCAACCAATTTGCAAATAATTGCTTGTGGGGAATCGTGGGCCACATTTTGTGGGGTATCTTGGGCCACCTTTGTTTTGGTGTTTTGACACACAATGAAAAATGTTTTGCTCATCTTTTCTAATGCGCTAGAGACGAACATAAATCCCATATTTGTAATTTTGCCGAAACGTTCGCGAGCCAGGGTTTAGGAACTATTCGATTAAGCACAGCTCTCTTTTTTATTTCCTCCTCCGAATTGCTTTAAAATAACGAGATGAATTATGAAATTTCAGTTTCGGGTCAACTCATAAACTTTGTACGTTATCTAGTCAATTTGGATTTGGTAGCTCACGTTTCCCCACAGTTTTTCAAAATCCAAAAAAAAAACTTTTTTTAAAACAGTCAGAACTCGGGAGATTGATGTATTTAAAAAATTATTAAAAAATGCCTAATGATACCTTATAGATGTACAAAACCTTGCCATTTATTTTTTTCTTTTTATTCTTAATAATAAAGAAGTTATGAAACAAAGAAAAAAAAGTGGCCCAAGATACCCCACTCTCCCCTACAAATTTAACACATGCCTCACTCGGTCTAGAGCGTCATAGAACGATTATTTTTATTGATAACTTTAAGCATTTGAACCACATTTAACCTAACTGGACTAGATAATTAAAAAGTCAAAAATTTCCCAAGCTACATTCAGCCTTTTTTAAAAAAAAGATCGATTTTCCTCGGGCACGAAGAGGTTTTCCAAAGGGTCGAGGCCAAGTCAGCCCAAGTTCGGCCTCTTCCTACCCCACCAACATCAGATACGGCAACAAGTCACCGGCTTGTGTGCGTTTAAGCTAAGGTAGTAAATTACAGTCCACTATTTATAATGTTTTTGAGAATGAGTGTGTACGGTTTTAATTATCGGAGTAAGTTCAATATCAATATCAAATTCAACAATATCAATAATGTTCTTATTTCTCCATCAGTGCCGGCACCTCCTCAAGATGGGGCTGCTCCACTTCAGCGCACGCACGGGACCTCATTGCACGACGCTTTCGCCCCTGTTGCAGCTCGACGAACTTCCATGATTCCTGGCTGACGACCTCCGAATGCTCTCCAGGTACGACGACCTTCCATGATCCCTGATCCGGCGACCCATCTGGCTTCGATCCGACGACCTTCCATCTGACTTCTAGTCTCAACTCCCTTGCTGTGGCTCAAAGCTTTCTTTTTCGCCCGACGCCTTTCCTGAGGCCTGCGCCTCCCAGTGACTCCAGCCCGACGACCTCCGCTTGGCTTTCTGGTCCGATGACCTTCCATTGCACCGGCTTAGTGATCTTCCGTGGTACCCCGCTCGTAAGTCCACCCCCCAGTGACTCCTGGATCGATGACCCCACCTGGTTCCTGACTTGACGCCCGCCTACTTTCCATGGCTTCCGGTTCGAAAACCTACCAGTCAGTAGCACTGGCCCGATGACCGCATCAGTGGTTCCAGCCCTTAGACCTTCCATGGCACCAGTCCCACGACCTCCCATTGGCTCCGGTCCGACGACCTTGGCTGGACGCCTCACCAATGGCACGTCGACCTTCCTCTGGCTCGCGGCTCGCTGACCTTCCTATGGATTCCCGTCAGCTAGGAATGGATTCGGCCGAACGATCTCCCTTGGCACCAGTCCGACGACCATCCGTTTTTCCTGGATTGCCGACCTCCACCTGGCTTTCACGGTCTCCGGCTCACCGACCTTCCAGTGGCCCCGGTTCAACGACTTCCATATGGCACGATGACCTCTAAATGGTTCTTAGTTCGTTGTCCTTCCGGGCTTCGACTTTGTTCGACGTTGTTCTTTCATCAGCGCTGGCACTTCTTGTTACTGTTTTCTGGTTGGAGGTAGAACTTGGAATACTTCTAACTTAACCTCCTATTTATAGTAAAACTTTCCCTAATATCTAATAGTTTATAAATTATGTGTATGTTGTTATTTGTCCCACCGATTGCTACGATGAGACAAAGCTCAACCATATGTCCCATATTCTGCGCTTCTAAAAAGAACCAATAAACGACCTCGTATTGGTAGAACAAACATTTAAGTGAATTTATATTTTTAAATTGCGACCCAGAGATGGGTCTTGACTCAAACATTCAGTCAGCGAAACTTTTTTTGTAGAGAAATGAATCCAACTTAACCCTTTAATGCATGACTTTTTTAAAATGAGAATTGCAGTTATTGATTCAGTGGAATAATAACATTTTAATTCGAATAACACAAATCAACAGGTTTTAAGTCGTTCTTTTGAGTATTATAAAAGTTATGGCCCATCAAAGTTGAAAAATATTTTTTTCAAATCTTAATTCATTTCAATACGAATATGCAAATTTCTTTTAAACCTTGTCAATTGGGTGCAGGAAGGTGTTTGTGATTGATTGAGGATAAAAAATGTGATAGAATTTGCGAATTTGAAAAAATATCAGCAATTTTCTAAAAACTACTTTTTTCGAAAAAATAAATAAATTTAAATTTTGCATTTTTTCCGCATACTTTGTTCGATATCTCACGGAAACATTGAAATACCGTAACAAAAATACCATGGGCTAATTCCTTTTAATTTCTAGAACATTTTTTGTCCATACACCTTTCAAAAATATCCACGCGTTTCCGAGATATTTGGATTTAGATTAGTGTTGTTTTAAAACAACACTATGCATTAAAGGGTTAAATGAAATTTCAGGGACTAGATAAGAGAAAATCGATGTTGAAAAACATGCGAAAAAAATTCGCCTTGTCTCCCAGTGAGACTTGAACCCACATCTTGCGCCTCTCCGGGGCCCATGTATTAACATTCTACTACAGGAGACCAACCTGGCGTATGAATATTATACTGGTTGAGTGTCGATGTCTATCGGAATGAAGGGAATAGTTCCATTCCTGTAGTAGAATGTTAATACATGGGCCCCGAAGAGGCGCAAGATGTGGGTTCAAGTTTCACTGGGAGACAAGGCGAATTTTTTTCGCATGTTTTTCAACATCGATTTTCTCTTATCTAGTCCCTGAAATTTCATCTAAGTTGGATTCATTTCTCTACAAAATAAGTGAATTTAGAGTGTTGCAAATCGTGAAAACAAACAAATTCAACCCATGAGGAAATACTGTTTAACTTGGAATATTTGATTCCCTAACACTTTGAATGTTTTGCTAACGGCGGCCATTTTTCAACGTGTGCTTTCAATATCTATTTTGATTTTTTCGATTTCTCGCACACAATGCATCCAATTTCGAAATAATTGGAACCAAATTTAAGTTAAACAGTCAAATATGAACATGCGCAGAATATAGGCCGGTTGTTAGGATCCACTACTACACTAAACTTTTAAAAATCAGATGGTTCTTTGAAAGATTTGTCCAATGAGAGAAGCAGAAAATATTGTTGTGTTGTTGGCAACAGTTTGCATGAATTGAGAGCAAACTTGCGCTCTCTTGCTTATTTTCAGGATGTACGAATAAGGTGTTGAATATCATCAAATTTGTATAGTTCTTATCGCTCTAGACAGAATTTAAAAATATGTACATATGTATATTGCCTCCACTTTGGTAGGTAAATGTTGTTTTTTCGAGTTTCATACGATCTTAATCTATAATGTAAAAAATAAAAGAAAAGAAAAAAAACCTACACAAATGTTTGCTTGGATGCAAATCGGTCTGGCTCCGGAACATCGCGGATTCGCAGCTTGAATACGTTAAGCAGAAGCGTATTTACGCCGGTTGAAATCCGGAGGGCGTTGCAAAATGCATTTGCTCGAAAAGGCATTTCGGGCCAATTTTTCTTGCTCAAGAAACTGTCGGGGATGATGTTTAAAAAGGAAGTGCGACGCAGGACCACCGGTTTAATTCGGGATTGTATACGTTTTGCCAGAATCCCTAGAAAACAAATTCAATACCGGTTTTGGTGATGTAATCACATAAGCGCTACAATGTTAATGCTTATTATGAAAACCTGAAAGAAGAAATTGCCAGATTTGTCTTCAATCATCTGAAGTAAGGTACACCGGTGCAAGTGCACACTGCACACGTTCAACTTTTCTGAATCTGACTTTTCGAATAATTTTTGTTGTTGTATGGTTTTACCTAACAACTAACCTAGAGAATTTTATGCCTCATTCTTTTCAGTCACCGGTATCCTAATTCTGCTGACGATCATTGTATGTTTTGGGTTCGACTTGGTGCTTGTTTTCGGAATTGTTATGGTAAGTTTTTTTTCGCACACAATTAGGTCTAAAGAATTGCAGAAATTTTTGATCTTTTCGTTCCTTTCTAGCGCCGTGTCGATTTCATACGGATCCACAAACATTTTGTTGTTACGGTGTACGTACTGGTTTTGGTAACCATTTTCATCGGAAGCATCGTCGGTACCACTTTCATTGATTTGGAAAGGAACGCCCAGGCCGGGTTGGTAACTTTTTTGACATTTTTGTGCATCTTAGGAATTGTGATCACCACAGGTAGGCCAGCTAAAATTCAATAAACCACGTATCCCAAAATTCATAAATGGTAAAACTTAAATTCTGTTTTATTTTTCAATTTTAGTGGTGTGCTGTTTTTGTTTGTGGATTTTGAACGGCTTCATCAGTGCTGTCGGCCAGGAAACTACGTGGTCTGATGTTCTTGGCAACACCAGGATAACAATTGAAAATTGACTACAAGATAACTAATAAGGAAGTTTTACGGAGCAATTCAGACAGCAAAACTGATCTCTACACATTGACTTCAAGCGATTCAAGACAGAATTCATGCTACGGTGACATCATTTTTCTGACAGCTGAATTGTTATTTGATTTGCATTAAATATTGGAGTTTCGAGTGAAATCTCGATTTGTTTATGTAAGTTTTCAAGAATGGATAATAAGAAATTTGATCAAAAAAGTACAGGCCCTTTCCAATTCTGGCAAAACGTCCGAAAATATTGTGTAGCTTGTGTAGCATATTGAACAGCTTTTTGCCTTTCTTTCAGAAAGGTATAGTTATCGGTCGATTTGGGAGATCATTAATTATGGGTCTTAGATATACCTTTATAGGTACCTATCGAATCAGCTCGTCGAGTTCAGACGATGTCTGTGTATTTGTGTGTATTGGTGTGATTTTTTGTAAACTTATTTTGCACGTTTTTGCGAAACTGGGCAGTACAATAAAAATGATTTTTAGCTCAAAAAATTTGATTTTTTTTCTTCTTCGTCCTATAAAAGAAAGAAAAAAAAACAAAATTGTTTGAAAAATAACTTTTCATAGTAATTATCATCAAATCATCACTCCAAAAAACGTGTCAATTTGGCTTGCTAGCCACAACCAGCAATCACTAAAATCAAGATTATCGTGTCTATGACGTCAAATTATACGTGACGTCATAGATACGCGCATGCTATCTCAAAGTATGGATCTGTCGATGTGTGGAAGGGAGAACAGACAGGCTTCACTCCCACTCAGGTTTGATGTCACCGTGACAGAAACCGTGTGAGAGGAATACGACAGTTCTAATTTTCCCGGCCAACGGTGATAATTTTTCATTTTAATGGTTCAGTTTGAAACCGAACCATTGCAAAAAATTCGGAACTGAAGCTCCGAATTATAAACATTAAAATGGTTTTCACCAAGGGGTACGACCCCGAAATTGATGAAGTCGTTGATGAGTACGTCATGCCCACACTGCATGGTACGAAAGTGATTGTAACTTTGAGACTTAAGCACGAACGACAGGAGAGAATTTCGCCCGTGGAAGCAAATTGAATCCAATAAGACAAAGGCTTCTCAATCCTCTCGAGCTTTAAGCTCTCGGGTTGGTTTTTTTTGTTCCCTTTTCTCTTTCCTCTTTAGATCTAACGTTGCGCGATGAAAGCTTCTCGTTCGCATTTAAAAACCCTGTGCAATTGTTGCGTTGTTGTTGTTGGGGTTGGTGTCTAGGGATAGCGGCTTGGGAGTCAATCCGAACTCTCACTTGCTGAAGCCAATTGAAGATATTAACCTAACAGTAGCGCCACCAAGTCCTCCATAGTAGAGTTTAAAGCATTTGGGATTGATGACCAAAAACAAAAATGACGAAATTGACAAAATTGATAAAATTGACGAAATAACAAAATCGACAAAATTCACAAAATGAGCAGAATTGACAAAATTGAAAAAACGAACAAAATTGACAAAATTTACAAGATTTACAAAATTGACAAAACTAACCAAATAGACAAGATTCACAAACATGGCAAAATTGACAAAACTGACAAAATTACCAAAAGTGACAAAATTGGCAAAACTGACAAAATTGATAAAATCGACAAAATTCCCAAAATGGACAAGATTGAAAAAAAAATGACAAAAAAGACAAAACTGAAAAAAATTGAAAGGAGTGACAGAATTTGCCAAACTGACAGATCTCACAAAATTGACAAAACTGTCATAAGTTACAAAATTTACAAAATCTACAATTTCAGCAAAATTGACAAAATTGAAAAAATTGACAAGATTGACATAATTGACACATTGACAAAATTGCAAAATTGACAAGATTGAAATAATTGACAAAATTGACTAGATGAACATCTATATATATAAAAAGCAATTTCTGTATGTTTGTTTGTTTGTTTGTTTGTTTGTTTGTTTGTTTGTTTGTTTGTTTGTTTGTTTGTTTGTTTGTTTGTTTGTTTGTTTGTCCTCTATAGACTCAGCCGTCTTAAGAGCTAGAGAGCTGAAATTTGGCATGGATGCTCATTAGGACCAGGAAGGATGAAAAATGTTTTTCGATTTTCGGATGACCCCTTCTAAAGGGGGTCGTCCATAGAAGACAAATATTGTTTTCGCGATATTGACGTTACTTTTTGTCGGATCGTGTTGAAAATTTGCACATGATTGTTTTGAAAGACGAGCAATCGATTTCAGGTGTCAAATTTTGTGTAAGGGGTCAGCCAAAGGGGTCGTCCATATTAACTGTTCGCTGTTTTTGCGATATTGACGTTATTATATATCGTATTCGTATGAAAATTGGTACATGATAGTTTTGAAGGACGTGCAATCGATTTGAGGTATCAAATTCGGAGTAAGGGGCCGGCAAAAGGGGTCGTCCATATTAAATTTTCAGTATCTTAGTGATATTGACGTTTTCATACAACAGATTGGGATGAAAATTTGCACATAGGAGTTATTAGGGACAAACAACTGATTTCACTTATCCAAACTAAATCAGGGGTCGGCCAAAGGGGTCGTCCATATTAACTATTCACTGTTGATGCGATATTGTCGTTATTATACATCGAATTCAGACGAAAATTGGTACACGAAAGTTTTGAGAGATGAGCAATGGATTTCAGGTATTAAATTCAGTGTAAGGGGCCGGCAAAGGGAGTCGTCCATATAAACCTTTCAATATTTTTGCATTATCGTCGTTATCATACAGCAAATTGGGATGAAAATTTGCACACGGTAGATTTCAGGGACGGGCAATCGATTGCAGATGTCAAATGTTTGGCCAGGGGTCGACGAAAGGGGTCGTCCATATTATTTAATTTTTCATTGTTTTTAGCAATATTGACGTTATTTTACAATGGATTGGTTTGAAAATTTGCACACGAGAGTTTTGAGGGAAGGGCAATAAATTTCAGAAATCAAAGTTCGTGAAAGAGGCCACCGATCAGCAATGATCGATTCTAAATTTATACACGGGAGTTGGGGTGGTCAATTGAATTCGGATTTCAATATTTGTATCCAAGAACAAAAAAGGGGGTCTTCCATAATAACAGTTAAATTTGTTTTTGCAACAATTACGTGAGTTTGTATCGTATCAAGACGAAAATTCATATAACATATAACATATAACATATAACGTGTTCCACTTTTTTTTTCAATGATTGCTTAACAATGCATTGGGAAATGCGTCTTGAAAATGCCTGACAATTGAAATTTAATCAAACTGTTCATGACATATTCTAAATTGAAAGCGAAACGGAGTTCGTATGGGATCAGCTAGTAATTGATAAAATTGGGAAAATTGACAAAATTTACAATCTTCACAAAATTGAAAAACTGACAAATCGGACAAAATTGACAAAACAGACAAAATAGACAAAAATTACAAAAAATACAAAATTGCAAAATTGACAAGATTGAAATAATTGACAAAATTGACTAGATGAACATAATTGATAAAATTGGGAAAATTGACAAAATTTACAATCTTCACAAAATTGAAAAACTGACAAATCGGACAAAATTGACAAAACAGACAAAATAGACAAAAATTACAAAAAATACAAAATAAACTAAATTGACAAAACTGACAAAATTTATTAGAGTGATAATATTGACAAAATTGACAAAAATGATAAAATAGACCAAACTGACAAACTTGATAAGATTGGAAAAATTGAAAAAGTAAACAAAACTGACTCATTCGACAAAATTGACGAAATTGCCCAAATTGACAGAAGTTGACAAAACTGAAAAGATAAAATAAATCGACAAAATAGAAAAAAGACAAAATTGACAAAACAGACAAAATTTAAAAAAAAACAAACTTACCAAAATTGACAAAAATTACAAAACTGACAAAATTGGCTTACAATTTTGATAAGATTAAAAAAATTTAAAAACAAAACTGACAAAGTAAATAAGATTGACATAATTGACAAGAATAACAAAACTGACAAAACTGACCAAATCGAAAAATTGACGCATTTCACAAAAATTACATAACGAAAAAAAAATTAACAAAATTGACAAAAGTAACAAACATGATACAAAATGACAAAATCCACAAATTCATTGACAAAATTTTTAAAATAGATTACACATAGAAATTTAACAAAATTTACAAGATTGACAAAATTGAAAAAGTTTGACATTATTGACAAATTCAAACAAAAATGACAAATTCGGCAAAATTGACAAATCGAACAGAATTGATGAAATTGACAAGATTAGCAAGATTGACAACTTGACTAAATTTAGAAGATTAACAAAATTGAGAAAATTGACAAAACTGATAAAATAAACTAAATTGTTAAAATTGGCAAGATTGTGAAAGCTGACAAAAGTTATAGAAATGACAAAATTGATAAAAGATAAAACCGTCAGAATTCATAAAATAGACAAATTTGAAAAAAAATTACTATTTTGACAAATCTTCCCAACTTGACAAAAATTAAACCTGACAATTTGACGAATTAGGCAAATCATTCCTATCATTAGGCAGTGATAGCAAAATTGGCCAGGGAAGTTTTATCCAGTCCAATTATTGTTCGAACCGAAAACTGAATACTTTCAGATTAATTCAAGCATAGGGACCTGACCCTCACATCGTCAATTTCGATAGTTATAGCAAGTCCCACCCTGCGCCCAACGGTAGATTCTCAATCACAAAGATCTCTCTTTTTCCTAAGCACGAACGACAGGAGAGAATTTCGCCCGTGGAAGCAAATTGAATCCAATAAGACAAAGGCTTCTCAATCCTCTTGAGCTTTAAGCTCTCGGGCTAGTTTTTTGTTCCCTTTTCTCTTTCCTCTTAGATCTAACGTTGCGCGATGAAAGCTTTTCGTTCGCATTTAAAAACCCTGTGCAATTGTTGCGTTGTTGTTGTTGGGGTTGGGGTCTGAAGCCAATGGAAGATAATAACCTAACAGTAGCGCCACCAAGTCCTGCATAGTAGAGTTTAAAGCATTTGGGATTTTTTTTGGAATATGCATCTAAATCCGAATTAACCATTTTAACCAGGATGACCAAAAACAAAATTGACAAAATTGACGAAATTGACAAAATTGACAAAATCGACAAAATTCACAAAATTGGCAAAATTGGCAAAATTGAAAAAAATAACAAAATTGGCAAAATTGGAAAAAAATAACAAAATTGACTAAATTTACAAGATTGACAAAATTGTAAAACCCGATTTAATACACTTAACAGTGGATTGTAGCCTTTCTTACAGTTTATAAATTATATTTGGATACACATGACACAAAGTAATAAATAAATGATAGGTTTATAAATTCTGAGTAATGATTTAAGTATTTCGAACGAAGTAAATCCTAAATGAATTTAAGAAATTAAGATTCAAAATTTTTTAAAGGATAAAAGTATTTTGAAATAATTATAATTTTCTCATAAAGAATAACATAATTTTAAACTAATTGATTATTTTTGAATGATTGAATTCTGGCATATCTGGTATGATCCCGTTTCTATGACATTATAATATTTGATTAATTCATAGGAAACCAGTATTTGCAACGGCAAATGGAACTGAATTTTATTCAACTATGGCAAGATTGACAATTTTATATTTTTCAAAAATTAATAAATTTCCATTTATTTATTTTTGAAAAAGAAAAACTGATCAAAGCGACATAATCGACAAAAATTAAAATTATACTCTTAATTTTTAGACCTCTCCTAATTTATAGATATAAGATCATAATGTCATAGAAACGGGATCATACAAGATATTCCAGAATTCAATCATTCAAAAGTTTTCAATTAGTTTACAATTATGCTATTTTTTATGTGAAAATTATAATTATTTTAAAATACTTTTATCTTATAAAAAAATTTCAATCTTAATTTCTTAAATTAATCAAGAATTTACTACGTTCGAAAAACTTAAATCATTATTCAGAATTTATAAATCTATCATTTATTTATTATTTTGTGTCATGTGTATCCAAATATAGTTCATAAACTGTAAGAAAGGCTACAATCCACTGTTAAGTGTATTAAACCGGGTTTTTTAATTATCTTATTTTAACTTTTTGCTAAAAACCATTTCTATATTCGTGAGCGCCATTTTTGTCATTTTTCTTTATAGTTCTACTCATTTTTTTATCATGTTTTAGACACATTTAGCACTTTTTAGAGTTTTTTTTTTAATTTGTAATTTTCGTCATTTTAAACCAGTTTTCCTTTTTATGTTTTAGGCTTTTGTCTGTACTTGTATCTGATTTTTTTTGTTTTCGTAATTTTATCTTTTCTAAGTTACGTTGCTAGATTGCTCGGTTTTATCCGAGTTTTCCCGGGTATTCAATACAAAATTAGGGAACAGTCCGGTCGGCCCAGTTGCCCGGATTTTCTCGAAAAATGCCCGGATTTTGCTCGGATTTATTCACTTTATTTGGAAAATCCAACCGAAAAAGTTGAGGAGATAGTTATTTTTTCTACGACCGCTAAACGTAGAATTACGCAAATTTATTCTTTTCAATGTATAGAATAAGTGAACTTACGGTGTTTTTACGTAATGATCAACATATGACGGTGTCAAAATGGTAATATCTGACTATGACAAATTTCAATCATATAACAGAACTTAACCATGTGACATAATCTTATCACGAGGCATAATCTGAGCAAGCTTTATGATCAGTCCATGTAACATAATCGGCCCATGCAACATAATCAGACCATGTGACATAATTCAACCATACAATATAATCAACCATGTGACATAATCCGACTATGCAACAAAATCGATCATGTGACATAATCTGAACATGCAACATAATCGACAATGTGATATAATCTGACTATTCAACATAATCGACCATGTGACATAATCCCATCATGCAACATAATCGACCATCTGACATAATCCTATCATGCCACATTATCGGTCCGTGTGACATAATCGGATCATGCACATAATCGACCATGTGACATAATCCGACCATGCAACATAATCGGACCATGTGACACAATCCGATCATGCAACATAATCGACCATATGACATAATACGACCATGCAACATAATCGGACCACGTGACTTAATCCGATCATGCAACATAATCGACATTGGGAAACAATCAGACCATGCAACATAATCGGACCGTGCGACATAATCGAATCATGCAACATTATCGGACCGTGTGACATAAACGGATCATACAACATAATCGACAATGTGACATAATCTGACTATTCAACATAATCGACCATGTGACATAATCCCATCATGCAACATAATCGACCATCCTATCATGCAACATTATCGGACCGTGTGACATAATCGGATCATGCAATATAATCGACCATGTGACATAATCCGACCATGCAACATAATCGGATCATGTGACACAATCCGATCATGCAACATAATCGATCATGTGACATAATCGGACCATGCAACATAATCGACCACGTGACATAATCGGATCATGCAACATAATCGACCATCTGACATTATCCGACCATGCAACATAATTGGACTATGTTACATAATAATTTTGAAGCTTTCGAATATTTTGACACTTCTATAAATTTTGTCATTTTCTTAAATGCGATTATTTTGAGTATTTTTATGACTTCGTCAATTTTAAAGTCTTTGATTTCAACAAAAAAAGTTCTGAGTTTTTGAAAGTTCTGAAAATTTTGACAATTTCGACAATATCCACAATTTCGACATTTTTGTTAATTTTGGCCAATTTGGACCTTTCTAACAATTCCTACTATTTTTTCGCAATCCTAACAATTTCCACATTTTTTACTGTTTCGACAGATTGTAAAAATTTATCAAACAATTTTTTTAAAACCAAAATTAAATGGTCTTTTGTATGAAACAACTTTTCTTCAAATTTGTATATTTAAAAAAATAGACATGTTCGTGTAATATTTTCTCTAATTTGACTCATTTGAATGAATTTTTATTTTCATGAAGTTTGATTAATTTGATGGAAGAACGTATAAAATCTAATCAGTCAAACACACAGTGGAACTCAAATCACTTGATTTGAAAGATTTCGTTTGCCCGCCAGAAAAAAAAACCGGTCGTGATCACGAAGCAAGCCAAAAATAGATTTTATTAAGTCGTGCTAATCCGCTTTGCCTCGATTTCTCGAGATGTTCACTGACACTAACGACATCTAGGTGCCACTAGAGACGGAATACAGGTGCGAGTATTTAGTGACAGTTTCTTGATACCTACTTCATGTTGTCGAGAATAATTTTTTTTAATTGAAGGAGGAACTAAGAATTGACAGACTTATTTCGATAGATAGAAAACTTATTCAAAATTGAAAAAACCTAGGTTTTTCCAACCATGCAAAAACCACTCTGGTTAAAGTCGTCAAGAGATGAGTTCAATTCTTCTCTATAAAATTTACTCAATGAAATCACAAAATTGTCCTGTTATTATTTTTGCATCGAACGATTCGTTAACTATTAAGTTTACTTGGTTGTTCTTGATAGATTGAACGGAAGTTGAGGCTCGGAATATTAATAAAACGCGATAAAACTCGTAATTAATCGGAGTACAAAGTAAAGCACGCGGTACATTTTTATTGAAACTTCTTTGATGTATATGTATGTATAAGGTAATAAAACGAATACAATGCAAAGGCATGGTTGCCAGATAAAATAAAGTGTGATCAGTCAATGAGGGGAGTTACACTCTCAACACTCCTCCTTAAGTCCCGCTCGTTGACAACTGCTTCAATCCCATCATTGTAGAGAACATGGTGATCTTCGTTGGACCCAACACCTTAGTCAAGGCATCAGCTAACATCTTTTCAGAGCACAGGTACCTTAGTTGGATGATATTTCGGTCACAGAGATCTCGCACAAACATCTCCTTTGTTTCGATGTGCTTGGACCTTTTGCTTATTCTTTCTGATCGGGCAAATGCTATGCACGATTGGTTGTCCTCATGGATGATCGTCGATCCTGTCTGCGCAATACCAAAATCAACCAGGAGACGTCGGAGCCAAAGAGTTTCCTGTGCCGCCTCGCAAAGTGCTATATATTCTGACTCCATTGAAGACAAAGACACAACGTTTTGCTGTATGCTCATCCAGGAAATAGCAGCACCGTTCAACATAAAAACGAAACCAGAAGTTGATTTTCTTGTCGCGTGGTCGCCGGCCCAATCAGCGTCCACGTACCCTGCCAACTCCAGTGAACCACCATGATACTGAAGTTTCCAGTCCACTGTTCCTAAGAGATAACGAACCACTCTCTTTGCTGCTTGATAATCAGCTGTCGTTGGCTTACTAACTTTGCGACCTAAGATAGCGACAGCAGCCGCAATGTCAGGGCGTGCATTCACCGCGATATAGAGGAGAGCGCCAACCAAACTACGATAGGTTCCGTCTTCCTCCAACGATTCGCCAACAACGTCACCACGAGCGTATTCTTCATCCATTGGAGTTTTCGAAGATTTAGCTTCGCCCAAACCAAATCGTTTTGCCGTTTGACGAATGTAACTACTCAGACTCAAGCTGTAAGCACCATTAACACGTTCTACTTCTAGTCCAAGAAAGTATTTCAATACTCCAAGAGCAGTTATCTCAAAGTGTTCGTTTAACTCACTGTGCACTGTGTCTATTTCAAGCTCATCTTCACAGCCCACCACTATGTCGTCAACATAAAGAACCACGTAAACTGTTTTTCCATTTCGGACCATTGTGTACATACAAGGATCTGCTGAGCTGGGTTTAAATCCAATTTCCTTCAACACTACATCAAACTGCTGATTCCAGCATCTGGCTGATTGTTTGAGCCCATATATACTTTTATGAAGACGACATACTAAGTTTTCCTTTCCTGGTTCCGAAAAACCAGGGGGCTGCCTCATATACACTTCTTCACTTAGTTTACCGTTCAAATAGGCGGTCTTAACATCCATATGTTTTAACACTATCCCACGACTGCTAGCCACGGCAAGAAGAACACGTAGTGTCGTTTGTTTAGCGACTGGGGCATATACATCTTCGAAATCCACACCTTGCTTCTGCGCGTAACCCTGAGCTACTAGGCGTGCTTTATATTTCACTGTTTCACCGTTTGCATTTTTCTTCACTTTAAATATCCAACGGCTACCAATCGATCTTCGTTCCGCAGGTAGGGGGACGAGGCTCCATGTTTTCAGTTGTTCATGTGATTTCAGCTCTTCTTTCATTGCATTCAACCAAAAAACACTATTTTCACTCGACACTGCTTCTTTAAACGTGTCAGGCTCTATCTCCTCCTGAACTTGCACAGCGTTTGCTTCTTCGATGAGCCGTGCTGGTGGTCGTCCTTTGTTAACTCGCTTTGATCTTCGGTAAATTTCGTCGTTCGGGAACCCCTCGAAATCAGATTCGGCTGTCCCGTAATCCATCGAGACTTCTGCTTCACATTCTTCTGGTATATTAGGATCTTCAACCAATGGTATTTCTTCGATTTCTTCAACCGGTGAACGGTCAACACTAACACTTTTATCACTCTTTTTCTCTTCAGGTAGAACTTTCCGGATCATTTCAGCGCCGCCTACAGCCTCCAAAAACTTGGCATCTCGACTTATGGTCACTGTCTTCGATTCGGTGTTGAGAAAGCGATATGCTTTTCTACCTTCTGCATACCCTACGAAAATAAGACGCACACCTTTTTCGTCGAGCTTCCTTCTCCGTTCTTTCGGTACATGCACATATGCAGGAGATCCAAACACCTTCAAATGGCCGTAGCAAGGTTTCTTACCAAACCATAACTCGAATGGTGTGCGACCGGTTGCAGAAGCGGGCAACCGATTGAGAAGGTAATTCGCCGTGTTTACTGCCTCGCCCCAGTAACATTTCTCCAAACCAGATTCGATTAACAGGCAGCGAGCCATTTCGATAAGCGAGCGGTTCTTCCTTTCCGCTTGTCCGTTCTGTTGCGGGCTGTACGGAGCTGTCTGTTGGAGTACGACACCAAATTTCTTCAACATATTCTTAAACGACTCTCCGGAATACTCTCCGCCACCGTCGGCTCGTAAAACTTTCGGAGCCGAGCCAAATTGCGTTCTTACAAGCCGAATGAATTCCTCAATCTTTTCAGATGTTTGTGATTTGCGGCTCAACAAATAGACTGTGCAATATCGAGAGTAATCGTCGATCAATGTTAGCACATAACGATTGCCGCTTGGAGTGGGTGTTTCCATTTGACCGCACAAATCAGAATGGATAATATCTAGAGGAGCGACAGTATCAGTTTCTGATCTTTTAGGAAACGGGAGTCTTGAAAGCTTACCTTCACAACAGGTCGTGCACACCGATCGGATACCGCAGTCAGAAATCTTCAGTTCCGTTCCTAACTCGCCACGTTCTATTGCACGGATGTCCTCTATGTTACGGTGGCCGAGGCGGCGATGCCACATATGTTGACAATTTTCATGATGGTTTACAGTGACCAGCAAGGAACTTTCAGAATGGCTTTTCACGAAATACAAGTTTCTTCTTCGTTCACACACAACTATCACTTTTCTATCCTTCCAAATTTCACAGCAGGATCTATCGAACGACACTTCGTAGCCTTCATCCACAATTTTGCTGATCGATAGCAAATTGTTCTTCATAGCAGGTACAAATAAAACATTTTTTACAGTGAGTTTCACTAGTTTACCATCTGTAAGACTGGCTGTTAGCCAATCTCTAGAAATGCAGTGAACCCCTATCAATCCCTAGGGTCGGTTCGCTTACCACTCTATATGCTATGTTGCAGGGAAGTTCGGGAGGACTAAGGTAAAACTCCTCAGTTACAATAATGGTACCGTTTATTCAAAGTTGCAGTTTGTTCACCCACCACTTTCTTAACTTATCTAACCTGACAATTTATTTGCGGCTACTTCCTCTTCTCCTGTGTCGTCGAGCTCGGGTTTCTAGTCGATAACTTGGAGATCGGCAGGGTCGTGACGTTTGTACCCAGTCCCACCTTGGGTGCTGAACTGGGCACGGCTGGTCCTCAGACGGCAAGCGGCTTGATAAGGACGTACCTGGCCCCACCTTGGGTGCTGAACCAGGTACCTTGGTAAGTAACACCGACTATTGGCGGTCGATGTTGTGGAGTCACGCAATGCGGTGACGTGAGGTTGATTTCACACCGGTAAAAGCGAGTGGCTTTCTTAACCCAAAACAGCGGGGTCCTGTGGTATTCAGGGACAAATTAGGGGCCGGTTATGGACAATGGCAAAATGGCGAGGGTTAGTTACCTGTCGTTCAAACGGTTAACGTTCTACGTTGAGTGTTGGTTCGGTTTTGTCCTACCAATCGTTCACTATATCGCACTTTTAGATACGATGGTTTTAGGATTCCAGAACATAAGTAAGCTATATTTTTAAGCTGATGTACAAACTTGGATCAGCGTTCAGATGTCGTTCGCGAACTTCAATAATGACCGGAAATTTCCTGATTCCCCGGTCTTGAACTCTAAGCCGTTCGTTGCCCTCGTCCCGCGTTCTTTTTCGCTTCGCTCAACCGTCGATTTCGCCGATTCGCTTCTTCGCTCTGCGTTTACGGCTCACATCTTCTTTTTGCCCTCTGGTGGTAGGTTGAAGAACGACTCTTTTTTGAGAGGTCGTTCGTCTGGTTAGGGTGGCTTGGTGAACTGCTTCACCAAGGAGAAACCCTTAACCCCCACGGACAACACTGCAACATTATTTAATTCCAATTATACATCAAGATCACTGCGAAATCCTTCGACTGACTAGCAACGCTTACACATCACGGTTCACGGCATTCATTTTGGCTGTTCCGATTCCTTGCGCAGTTACTCCTTTTCCATCAGCTAACCATACATGTTCACTATGCGTTTTCACGTCAACTAACTTCGAGACATCACCGGTCATATGAGATGTGCATCCGGAATCCAAATACCAGGCATCATCTTCTTCAGCGAACATGCCGAAACAAGCTTCTTCATCACTGAAAGTTTCTACTTTGTTCACTTTTTGCTTGAACTCGCTCTGTTTTCTGGTTCTTCTCGGTTGGTGCTCGCGTCGGTATTCCACACCTTGGCGCCGTTCCTGGTCTGCCTTGAGATCGGGACAATCTCGACGGTAATGCCCCTCTCTGTCGCAATAGTGACATTTGAATCTCGGTCTCACTTTTGTTACCATCGCTTTCTGCTGTGTGCTTCCGGTGGCTTCCTCGCAACGGCGCCGCCATTCATCGAGGAGACGCCCTTTTACGAAGTCAAGCGTTAATTCATCCTCGGGGCGTGATTCGAGCGACATAACCAGCATATTGTAAGATTCTGGAAGACTGGACAAAACTATTGCGACAAGCCAGTGGTCTGACATAACTTCTCCCAAGGCGAGCAAACGATTTGTCAACAACGCAATTTCCGACAAATGCTCAGCGAGATTTCCACCATCTTCCATCCGGATCGACATCAATCTTCTTAGCACATACACTTTACCGCACAAGGATCGCCGTTCATGATAACTTTCTAGCGATCTCCACATAGCGCTGGCGGATGCCTTTCCCATAACATGGCAGAGCTGTGTGTCCTCCAGCGACAAACCAATAACAGATTGCGCGACACCATCCCTTTGCAGCCATTCCTTGTTGGGATTTTCCGGAACATCACCTTTCACTATATCAGAAAGTCCTTTTTCACCAAGGACAAGGCCAACTTTATACTTCCAAAGTGCCCAATTGTGATCACTCAACTTTTCGATGGCAACTTTTTCAGCCATTTTGTTTCTACGCGAGTAGGCACTTGTGTCGTAATCAATCCAGGGGAAAATTCACCCGAAATCCGCGATTTATATTCCAATTCCGATTCTACCGTAACTGGGCCACATAACCTGATAGATTGAACGGAAGTTGAGGCTCGGAATATTAATAAAACGCGATAAAACTCGTAATTAATCGGAGTACAAAGTAAAGCACGCGGTACATTTTTATTGAAACTTCTTTGATGTATATGTATGTATAAGGTAATAAAACGAATACAATGCAAAGGCATGGTTGCCAGATAAAATAAAGTGTGATCAGTCAATGAGGGGAGTTACACTCTCAACAGTTCTGAAGGTATCGCGATTTGCAAGTCCAGCTGGGAAGTGACTCACGGAAACGGTTTGAGATAGTTCAAATTCAACTCTCGAAGTCGAACCATTAAAAACCGATCCCCATAGATGAAACAGGTTCGCTTTGGGCTAAACCAACACCCGATATAATCTTGCAAGCGAATTGTCAATTTAAAAAAAATGTGTTCGATTTGATTTCAGCTATCATTTTTGTCACTTTTTCCATTTTGTTTTCATTTTTACCATTTTTTGACGTTTTTTTTTTCAATTTTTGTTGTTTGGCCTTTTTTTGTCATTTATGTGATTGTTCCGATTTCGTGTCATTTTTGAATAATTTTTGTGTCATTTTTGCCATATTGTATTCATTTATGTGTTTAAATTTTGTGTAATTTTTTTGTCTTGTTTGTGTCTTTTCTATCATTTTAATGAGTTTTCTATGTCATTTATGTTTGATTTTTTTTCTTTTTTATCATATTTGCATTGAATTTGTTTAATTTTTTATTTATTTCTAGGCATGTTTTGTTTCTTCTATGTGTTGTGGGCCTATTCTACTGAATCAAAAAATCTTTCGATTGCTTTGATTCAGCATTTTTGTTTCATTTTTTTGTTTTTCTTTGTTATTTTGGGTGACACTTTTTGTTAATCTTGTTCTCATTTTCAAATAATTTTTGGTTTCCTTTTATATTCTTTTTATGTTAGGGAGAGTGACGAATTCCGAAATGTTTTTCGGTTATTCATTTTTATGCCATTTATGTGTTGTTTTTTTTTATTATTGAGTGAGTGTTCAAAATTGAAAACGTTTGTATGAATATTTAATCCGTTCATTGATATGTCAAGCATCCAAACATATTTGAGGCCAAAGAACAACAACAACAGAACGCGTATCGCCCATTGATAAGCATGGAACCATCCTGATAGCCAGTGCGAAAAAAAAGCTTTCGTCTAGCACATACCGTAGATATGTCCACCTTGAAACTAGCATTGATTCAACTCAAAGTTTTTGGATCTAAGTCACAAATCCTTCAAAGGACGGTACAGCTGGTAAGAAAAGCTTCACGAGATCATGGCGCTAGGGTTGTAGTTCTTCCGGAGAGTTTCAACTGCCCATACGATGAGGAAGCGTTAAAAGAGAGCGCCGAAGACATTCCGGATGGAGAAACCAGCCAGGTTCTGGCTGAAACGGCTCGGGAATTACAGCTGTACATTGTTGGAGGATCCATCGTTGAGCAATGGGAAGGCAAACTTTTCAACACTTGTGTAGTCTGGTCACCTTCAGGAGAAATTCTAGCCAAATATCGAAAGGTGAATACCTACTTGCTTCAAACAAAATCCTTATCGGTAGTCATGTGGTTATCTCTTCAGGTCCATTTGGGCGACGATAGTCCCGGTTCCACTCCGATTGTCCAAGAATCATCAGTTTTCACTCCGGGCAGCAGCTTCGAAACGTTTCAGATTGGCCAGTTCAAAATTGGTCTCGGAATATGCTGGGACATGCGATTCGCTCTGTTTGCCAATGGTTATCGCGATTTGGGCTGCCATCTGTTGATCTATCCATCCCTGTGTGATGTCGAAACCGGACGAAGCCAGTGGCAGCTTCTGGCCAGAGCACGTGCCCTAGATAACCAGCTCTATGTGGCGTTTTGTGCACCTGCTAGAGATTTGGAGGCTCGATTAGTTTCCTATGGACACTCGACGATTGCGGATCCCAACGGTTGCATTATGGGGGAACTGGACGAGCAAGAAGGCATTTTTGTGAGGGATTTGGACATAACGCAGCTTCATCTCGCCCGACAGAACACTCCGATATACAACCAACGGAGGAACGATTTGTATCGACTGACTTTACACAATTACTTTTAGGATTGTCACGAGTTTTCAGCACGAGTAACTTGCACGATAAACTTGCCACACACAAAATTGATTCGCAAAATTCGAATTTTCATCCGATTGCCATCAAGTTTTCAGGGATCGAAAAATAACTATTAAACTTCATTTTACCATTTTTCTCGTGTTTTATTTACAGCCCACATACCAATGCCCGCACCTTGGCCATAACCCCGGCCATAAGATTCTGCACAACCTGTGAATCAACCGTTTTTAGCATGTAAACCCATACTTTCTTCAGTTCCTCGACTGTCTTCACTAGCTTAGGTCGTTGAAGAAGGTGCTGCTTCATAATCGCCCAGTACTTCTCGATGGGGCGGAGCTCCGGAGTGTTGAACATTTTCGGCACGAAATTGACCTTATTGTCTGCATACCAATTCAGCTCGTTCTTGGAGTAGTGGCATGAGGCCAAATCCGACCAGAAGATTGTTGGGACGTTGTGGGCCTTCAGGAGAGGAAGCAGCCGCTTCTGGAGGCACTCTTTGATTTACGTGCAGATGGCTTGCCATACCAGGAATTTATTCGCAAATTTGAACATCTTCTGAGTGCGCTCCGATACGCTGCACTAAAGGGTGATATACGGTCAAAATTTGGTCAAGGGAAAAAGCGTGTAAATCGGTGAAATCGTTTATTTAAAAAATCAAATTAAATTTCTTTTTCAAGTTTAATTAGGCTGTAACAAATATCAATTTCTTCTTTTGTCACCCCCCCAACATTTCCAAAATCCAGAAGGGGGGAAAAAAATATTTGAAGTATTTTAAGTAAATTTCGAAAAAAAAATTCGAGAATCCAAAAGATTACAAGACGAAAAAAACAAATTTTGGGAGATGGAAATTATTTCACCTTTTGTATTCTTGATTTTATTGAATTTTTCGATGAAAAATTACTTGTTTTTTATGTTTTGTGCAATGATATTGTATGCAACTTTGTTGCGTACAAGCTTTCGTGCGATTTATTCCACTTTATTTGTTTTTCGCATTATTTTTTTATTATCCCCCCTCTTGCGATGTTCCAACTCCGAGTGACAAAAGAAGGTTTTGAAATTTGTTCCGGCCTTAGTATAAAATTCAGGAAAAATATTCAGTTAGACTTCCGCTTTTCCAAATCCGAATTGCTGGACCTTACGCTTAACCCCTGCCATCAGATTTTGTACAGCCACCTTGTCCACCATCTTCGCCGCAGAAAGCCAGTTTGCCTTGAACTGCTGCTCGTCCTTAGTAGTTTTTTGGTCTTCTTTAGGAGGATTCTTGTCCTTGGGAATCACCTGCACGTTGTTGGCGGCGTACCACTCCATGGCTTTTTACCGTAATGGCAAGATGCCCAATCCGGCCAAAACAGTACGGAACAACCGGGTTTCTTCAGGAAAGGCAGCAGACGTTTATTCAAACACTCTTTCACGTAAATTTCTTGGTTGACAGTCCCGGAAGCTATGAAAATGCTGCTTTTCAAGCCACAGGTACAGATGGCTTGCCAAACCAGATATTTCTTCGCGAACTTTGACAGTTTCATGTGCTTGAAAATATCTGCTACCTTTCCCCTTCCTTTAGTAGTCGGCTTTGACGTAGGTTTCCATTACCACGCAGTCAAACTTCGTCAGTATCGTCGTGTACAGCCTCCGGGATCGCGCTTTGGCCGTCGTATTTTGTGCCCCCTCCAGAACCAGAACCTCGACACGAAAATACTTCTTCGTATCCATTGATTTTGTATAGCTGTTTAATACTGTTATTAATCCAAGTTTCACTGATAACTATTAGGTCCGGTTTGCAATTAAGTTTAGTTATTTCAAATTTTAAAGAACCAAAACGATCTATGCTCAAAATGCTTCGCGCGTTAATTTGAAGAATAGATAAAAACTTAGATTTATCAAGGTTACAAATATGATCATCAACACTATTAAAGTATTTATTGTTTTGCAAAACCAAATTAAAATCTGAATCGTTAAGCAACCTGAAGTAGTGCTCTGTGGCATTCATGTGTTATTAATTGAAACTCAAGAACTAATTAAAATGATTAATAGATTTAGAAATATATACAAAAGTTAAAAACTAAATTAAAATAAAATAAATTAAATTACGAAACAATGTCCTCCTGGATGATGGCCTCCGGTTTCTGCTGTTGTGTCACAAGTAGAAATTCTATTTCTTAAACGTCAGGTACGTCACGAATTCGGAATCTCTTTTTGGTTTCAGAATGAGAAATCCAAGTGGACCCTTGGTAGATCCACGGCCTTTGCAATCCCAATTTGATAAGCTCCCTAACTTTGGAATGGAGCTTACGCTTTTCGAAGGTTAGGTTGTCCTGCACAATGATGGCCTTGTTTTTTCGACGAAATGCCCAGCTGCTGAGGGGACAACTCTTTGCCAACACTTTTGACTGCCTTCATGAACCGTACCTTTTCTTCCAAATGGTTGAATTTCACCAACACAATGTCTGTTTGGTCCGATTTCAAAATAAGTGGCCGAACCACTTCAACACCTTGTTGGAAATCAATTCCAATACGATTACCAATTTTTTTGCTCAGTCCAAAGTGATGCTTCGGATGCTGCAACTTCACACCTTTGATGACGACTTCTTTCTTCAGTCTCTCCTCCTTAAGATCCTGAATTTCCTGTTTCAGTACCCGGTTTTCTGCAGCTATTTCATCCACTCGATGTGTTAGTTTAAGCACGGTTTTCAGCAGTTCCTTGTTGAGTTTCTCCAATTCATCAAGTTTCTGCAACTTTTCGGAAATTTCCTTCAGTTGGGCACACACATTAGGACTTCCTTAGGACTTTGCTGTCGGTAGATTTCCTTTTGGCCTGCTGGTCCGTTTTGCTAGCTTTGCCCTGTCCAGTGGTTTCACTAGCACCTGCCATGGTATCACTGTCAGCGGAATGTTTTGAAAAGCGATCTTCCGGCGTCAATCAATAACGGATGTGACAGATCGCAGAATCTTCAGCACACACGGGCTCTTCACAACTTTAGAAGCAAAAAGAACCAAAAATCACCCACAAAAACCATATATTTCTCAGTTTTTTCAACTTTATTTGAATTTGAAAAAAAAAAAAACAAACGTGCGCGATTCCAGCAGTGTTGCCGAGGATTGCCAAGGGATTATGGAATTTTGAATATCCGCTTCAGATACAAAACTTTGGATACCCTTTCTGACCATTCTAATATGATTCCGAACCATTTTGGCTTTGAATTTTCTGAAATGGCTGATGTTATATGGCTTAAAGATGCGTTTGCACTTGCCCCCCAGTGTGAGTTAAGAAGCGTGATTATTATATCACAATTTTCAGGGTGTACTGAAAATTTATTGTAAATTTTCTGCTTTCACTTGAATATCAGTACCAAACACTCACCTTTCAAAGAAAAATCGGATTTGAATGCCCTTTTTTGTAGTCAAAATATGAAAAACACTGTTCATGTCTAGTACGTACTTGAATTCGTGTGTAATCAAACAGGGCAGTGTTTTGAGTGAATAATTTCAAGTTTAGTTTATCTATGTCAGATTGTTTGTTAGGGCCTAAACAACTATTTGTAGAAGAAGAAATATTTTTTATTTTTTTTTGTAACAGAGAAAAGTTGATCGTTTGCACTTGCCCCGGTGTACCTTATGAAAAACATTCCAGCCTGCATATTTTTAGAGCGATGAAACCGCTTTTTGGGAAGAATTTGTGAGCTCCGTCAGAAGTTGTATTCAAACGATTTTATGAAATTGCCATTTCAGAATTATGCCCTTTTTGGGGTAAAATGTATAACTTCCCCTCCGGATTCCGTGGACACATTGCGCAAAGAAACGATTGAAACCACCTGCACATAGCAAATTTTTGCACAACCGTAACCCAGTTTGGAGCACATCCACAAGGCCGTCCACAAGCAGGTTTTAAACACTTCCGGCGATAAGAGTTTCTTTGGATTTCCAGATACTCGTTTTATATATTTTCGAACAACTTATTAAAAAACATATTCGGAAAACAATCATATTTTTAAATTTTTCACGGACCCGAAAATAATCACGCGGGATGCCATAAGGTCAAAGCCTACTCCTCTATTTCTCTTTTTTTACATTTCTTTGATAAAAACTATTTTTTGTTCATTTCATTATCTTATTTTTCAAAAGAAATATTAAGTAAAGACAAGTAAAAAATCAATTAAGACTCATTTCACATTTTTTACCTTGGATCGGAAATCTCTCTATCGTAGCAAAATTAGAAAAATCTTCACGTTGTTTCTTGTTGACTAAAAATAGATTTTTTTGATAGCTTTCCTTATTTGAAAAACGGCGGCAATACATTTTGGAACGGGAATGTGATCCAGCATAACCAAATAGAAAAACATTTCGAGTTTCAAACTTGGAGCTACGATTTGCATCGTTGACATTTTTCTCTCACCCATTCGCATCTCCTCGATAGGAAATTCGATGATTATTATTTCTTCGAATCGAAGAAATATTAGAAAAATGGTTGAAACTGCAACATTTTACTAGCTTAACTTTTTCATGCATAGCGACTCATTCATTTATGTTCATCATTGAAAAAAAAATCCCATCATTGATTCAATAAACAGTTCTAGAAACAAGTCCACCTCTTCTAAGCATTTGAGCTAAGCTTAGCGCTGAGATAGAATTTTTATTGGGAAATTTGTCATGTTCCTGTTCCGTCATATTCTAATGAAGCAATGAATCAATTGTCATCCGATAACATTGCATTGTTGTTAAATGGGCGCGTTTAGATTTTTTCATATAAAAAAACTGGAAATAACTACTTGACTCATTGATTGTACTCTATCATACAAATTGTAGGCGAATCTTTTTGCCAATAGTTTTGAATTAATGGATTCATATTTCACCGGAGCTCGACTGCCTGTTTCACCTTGGCATAGAACGTGGATGAAAGTTATCCAATGCGCTTAAGCCTACGCTACGCCTATAAACGAAACAGTGCGCAAAGGCTGTTGACAGTTTGGAATTAATCTGCTGAGCTAATATAGAATTTCATCCGGTGTGATTGTACCACGTGCACCATTATTTTTTCTTATCAGAGCGGTCTATTTCTGTTCAATGATGCAATGAGAATTTTTGCCATGACCGTATGGTTTATGAGTTATTCCTTTTTGAGGAGAAAGTTTCGCGGTATTTTCACTGATTATTTTCTATTGGTGCAGCTGATGTGAATCGTTGCGCAACCTTGTTTGTACAAGATTGATACGTCTATATGTATAAATAAAAAAAAAATACAATGAATCACATTCTATGCACATTTTCAGAATCGATGCCTTCGGTTTTTTACAGATGCACTATTCAGGTTCAAAGGCATACAACGAGTGCGACTGATAACTAACTGATTACCCCTCATCCATTCCTGTAATTTTTACCCGTCAAAGTCCCTGGAGTGTCAATTTGACACTCCTAACTAAAACCAATACATCTCTCTTATTTCTCAACCGATTTTTACAAAAATCATACACGGAAAATAATAAAAAGGTAAAATTTACCTAGTTAGCAAAGGTGAACGCTCGTGAAAGCCAAAAAGGTAACTTCTACCTCTTCGAAGTGAAACTCACCTCACAGTGAGGTAAAATTTACCTGAATCGAGGTTGGAAAAAAGGTACAATTCACCGAGAAAAATGGTGAATCCAAAAAAGGTAAATCTTACCTCGTAGCGAGGTGAAGTTCACCTGAATTGAGCTCGATAAAAAAGTATAATTCACCTAGAAAAAAAGGTAAATACAAATAAGGTAAAACTTACCTCGTAGCGAGGTGTAATTGACCTGGATTGAGCTAAACAAAACGGTACAATTCTTCTAAAAAAAAAGTAACTATTCGCCGAACCCGTTTATTGAGGTTAAGCTGTTTTGTCATTCTAGGAACAAGTTTAGCTTTGTGCCTAATATGTGAAAATCGGAATAGAATGGTAAGTGTTCTTAAATATCATTTAGTTGTGCTGGTTCTCGTGATAATACTATTGATTTTGTTTCAGATCGGCCCATAGAGCTTTGAGGTGTATTCCACGTCATCCTCCAGCCGGAAAAGCCGAACCTGACCGGATTAGTCGAACGGAGGGGGCCATGAATGTACGCAACGCAGGTGGATTCAGCGGCCATAGCGGCTCAGAAGAACGCGAAGCCGAATTACCAGTCCCTATTTATCTCCAATAAATATCATTTTTGAAAGAATTTTGTATTTTTTTAATTCTTATTGAAGAAAACAATCAAACCAACCAACATTTACCTTTTAAATCAGTAAATGGGAAAACGGTATTATTTACTATTTTGCTAGGTGAATGCGAAAAAGGTAAAATTTACCTTTTTGCTAGGTAAATTGAAAAAAGGTAAAATTTACCTTTTTGCTAGGTGAATGAAAAAAAGGTAAAATTTACCTCGAAAGAGGGGTGGAAAAAATTCACCTCGCAAAAAGGTAAATTTTACCTTTTTTTTTATTTTCCGTGCAGTTTATAGTTTTGGAAATCCCGTCATGAAACTCAAAGATGTTTCTTAGATAATATTCAACACTTCAGTTTTCCGTTATTCAAAGTCTAAGAAAAAAAAAATCCGGAAAAAACATGCTTTGGCAAAAAGACTGAAGATCTCTTTCGGGATGCTCAAAAAATTTTTTCTTCAGATCATGACCACAAAACTGTAAAAAAGTGGTGTAAAACCCGTACTTTTCCATAAATTAATCGTTAAATTTTTGTAGGTCCCACCAGATAAGTTTTGAAAAGGGGATTGGAAAGTTGATGTAATTTGGCACATTTTTGCATTTTCAGATCTTCAAAATACGAAACACAGAATTTTTGACTAATTTTCAAAGGTAGGTAGCTGTTCTTCGAACCATTTGTCAATTTGCCATTATCTCAGATTTTCTAAGACTTAAATTCAACTTTGCACTGGATTTCGAGTAAATTTAAGCGATGTAATGTCAAAACGGGTGAGAAATAAGAGAGATATAGCGGTTTTTAGCGAGAAGTGTCATCAATTTGACACTCAAGGTTTGATTAGGAAGTTTTTTTTTTCCTGGAACTTAAAGGCGCGTCCATAAAAAGTTATAATGCAAAATTAAAGATTCCAAGAATTTATTGAGGGTCTCCGAAGAAATTTTGTAAATCGGATGCACCCGAATAAAGTTACAAGTCGCTAAACTTAAACAATCAAACTTAAACAATGTAAACAATCTACATAAATACTAATTAAGACTTTAGATTTTGAACAGAAATAGACCAATAATGTGCAATTTTTTTCTGAAGAATCTAATGAAGGCTATTTGAGCCACCGCACGAAAAATGGAGTTATGACTGTTCTTACCCTCAATTATTTACCCTACATTTTTTAACTATTTCTGAAAAAGCATGTTTTGACTTCAAAATTTTGAACCAAATCGGACGTATCTTATGTGTCTTTTTTCTTCAAGGAAGCGAATGGAAGCTTCAAAAAACGGAATTATGGCAATTTTACTCTCAATTCTCTTACATTTTTCAAGTAATTAAAAAAACGCATGTTCAGACTTGAACATATCGAACCAAATGGAACGTGTCTTATGTGATTTTTTCCGAGGAATCGAATTGAGGCTGTTTGAGCCACTGTATGCTTAGGAAAAAGGAGTTATGGCTGTTTTTACCCTCAATTACCCTGGATTTTTCAATTATTATTTTAGAAAAAAAGCATGTATGGACTTCCAAATTTTGAACAAAATGAGACAATTTTTATGTGATTTTTCCCGAGAAATTCAACGAAGCCTATTTGAGCCACCGCACGGATCGGAAACTGCAGTTATAGCTGTTTTACCCTTAATTGCCTTACAGTTTTCAAATAGTTCAGAAAAAGCATGTTCGGACTTGAAAATTTCGAACCGAAACGTTGTTGTCCCATTTTGTTCAAAATTTTCAAGTTCGAACATACTTTTTCTGAACTATTTGCAAAACGTTAGGAAATTGAGGGTAAAACAGCTTTAACTTCAGTTTTCAATCCGTGCGGTGGCTCAAAAAGCCTTCAATGAATTCCTCGGAAAACAATCACATAAGAATTGTCTCATTTTATTCAAAATTTTCAAGTCCGAAATTTCTTTTTTCTTAAATAACTAGAAACTGAAGGAGAATTGAGGGTAAAAACAGCCATATCTCCATATTCCGAAGCGTGCGGTGACTCAAAAAGCCATTATTGGATTCCTCGAAAAAAAAACACACAACATACGTACCATTGCACATATATACGTATATACATCGCACTCAGGGAAGGGAGGGCTCCCATAAAAAAAATAATCGTAAAATACGATAAAAAGCGATTTAATTCAATCTATAGACAAGTGAATCTCATAAAATGTTGTGAATTTACTGTGAATTTACATTTACATGTTCAGATAATTTTTAGTACACAAAAACCCCTCCCGTCAAAGAAAAGAGGGGTCCCCATCCAGTATAAAGAAAACACAAGGCAATCCTTACCAGGAAACACATAGGGTGATTTGAATCGAGTAACAAACTTACAATATGAGATTATTTATAACATAAAATGGTCCCTCCCAAATGGGAAGGTGCTTCACAAAACAATTTTTTGAATAAATTGATGAATTATTCAATAGAAATAACCCTACGTGTTTCCTGATAAGGCTTTCGTGTTTTCTTTATATTGGATGGGGACCCCCCTTCTCATTGACGGGAAGGGCCTTTGTGTAATAAAAATTATCTGAACATGTAAATGTAAGCAATTTCACAACTTTTGATGAGATTCACTTGTCTATAGATTGACCTCCCTCCCCTGAGTGCGACGGACTCAAAACACAGATATCATTCTTTACTCAAAAAAAAAAAAAAAAAATACTCCATGCAAAATTTCTCATCAATCGGTCCAGTAGTTTCTGAGTTCTATAAGAACAGATTTACAAATTTTGGCGATTTTTTTTAATAAAATCTATACAACGAATCAACGCGTTAATCAAAAACATATCTCCAGTTTTTTAATGTTGTGAAGATTGTAACAAATGCAAACAACGATAAAATTTAAGACTTGCTCGATTTGGAGTTATTGATGCTTTAAAAGAGTTTATTTTCAACACATATTGCCTCACAACTTCAAAACAAAAATAAATTTTGATAATCCGTTTTCAACAAAAGATGCGCATTATATTATCTCTATCAATGAAAATTGGATTTCGTGCAATGTTTTGCAGTCGCAGTTTTCCGTACAAAGGTTGACTGAAAAGAGATTAGCGTGTAGAACTCCGACAGATTTTACACTGATTTGACAGGTCGCACGAATGTACAAGTTCGCACAAATGTCGCAGTCTTGAGTGCGCAGTCCAATTCAGTGCCCTGCGATTAATAATTATCTAAAATGTTGCTGAATACATGATTTTTATAAAATATCATCATGAAAAGATATCGTGAAAAAACTTATTTTTAAGAGGACCACCCTAATTTCATGAAAACAAGTGTTCATACAACTATTAGTTCAAGAGATAGATGTGTAGTGTCTTCGACAAAGTGTACTGAATTGTTATTTTCTTCAATATTGTAGAATAATGTAGGCCTCTATCTTATCACAGTTAGGAAATAATTTCCGGTTCTCAGCAATCTTATTAATCACCCCGAAATTTTCCAGTCAAAATGACCGCCTTTAGTTGCTGTAAAATGTTGTGTAAGACATCAAATGCATCAAACTTAAGAGAAAGACGCTAATAATTGTTTAACGTTAAAGTTCATTTCTGGACCACTGTGCATTAGTTCAAAATTTTCAAGTCCCAGCATGCGTTTTTTTTAAATAATTGAAAAATGTAGGGGAATTGAGGGTAAAAACCGCAATAACTCCATTTTCCAAAGGATACGGTGGCTCAAACAGCCTTCATTGGATTCCTTAAAATAAAATCACACAAGATACGTCCCATTTGGTTGCAAATTTGGAAGTCCGAACATGCTTTTTTCTTAAATAATTGAAAAATGTAGAGGAAATGAGGGTAAAAACAGCTATAACTCCATTTTTCGAAGCGTGCGGGGGCTCAAACAGCCTTCATTGAGTTCCTCATAGAAAATTGCACAAGATAGGACTATTTTTGTTTAAAATTTTCAAGTCTAAATAAGTTTTATTTTCTGAATTGTTTATATAATATAGGGGAATTAGGGGTTAAAAAGGCACTATAACTCCGTTCACTTCCGTTTTTTTCGCCATTGAGCATTTTATATGAACAAAACAAAAAAAACAGCATCTGCAACTTTCAGACTTTTGAAGTAGAATCGCATCAAAAATTCATCTCAAACAATAGTTCATCACACACATTGAGTTTAATATCAGTCGGACAAAATTACCCCGAATCTTGAAATCGTGTATTTGGTTATATGTATGTATATTCATTAATTGAGAATAGGTATCAGGAAGTAAATCGAATGGCAACTTAAAAAAGGTCGAGATGCAAATTTTGACATTGAATAATGAATTGGAAATAAGTTATTGGGAATCTGTTGCTTAATTTAGGTTTTAAAATTAAATCTCTTAAATTCACTGATCACGCTGAATTCGTGATTAAAACCAAAGTTAATCACTTGAGTGAATACAATCGACTAATTTTACAAAATATCACAAATACTAAACTCAATCCCGCATCATTTTTCCATGCATCCCACTGAAGATAATTGCAAATATTACTCTCAAGATGTTGATGATTGAGTCTCCTCCACCACATGGATGACACGACGAGTCTTAATTAGTGGTTTCGCTGGAATTATTCCTTCGGCGTTTTTTGGTTTTTTTTTTCAATTTTTTTTGTTGGCGTTCCCCCTTTTCATCCGTAGAGGTCAAATTATGAAATAAGCAAACGCCTGCGAAGCGCTGAAAGAGGGCCTGTTTGGTAGCGAAAACGTCTGAATAAAACGGAATCGCTCGGCATGTCAGCAGAATGATCAACCTAAATGGCTCAAGAATGTCGCTTCTCACAGAAAGAATACTTTTCGAAACCGGTAAAACTACGACTTTATAATCAGAAAAAAAATTTCTATCTAAGATGAAATTATCACATTCTGAAAAAAAACGTCCAAAATTCTATAGAAATCGCATTTCTAGTTTCATACCTGAAATATTGCACCTCGCGTAACTTTTGATCTCATCGATAGAACTTTTCGAAAACTTCAGACATGCTAGCTTTACATTTCAACTATCACTGTGCAAAATTTCAATAAAAAATGTAGCGTGGTTTCAGAGATATTGCAGTTTGAATGAGAAAAGTCCAAAAAGTTCGATTTTCGTAGAATTGCTGATTCTCAGGCCACACAAACTCCATAAAGCTCCAATTTTGTGATAAAATAGTGTGATAGTTGGTTGATCTATCTAACAAAAAAAATTTGAAAATATCATCAGAGTAAAAAGTTATGGAAGTTCAAAGTCGAAGTGACATTGCGCGTGCTTCCAATTTCTATACAATTATGAACGGTACTGTACATATAAAGCACTTTTAGAACTTACAGGTTCATTAGTGAGTACATATAGTTCACGCATGAGAATTGAGCAAAATAAGTCACATACAACGTACATATCAATCATTTTTCAACTAACAATCTCATTAATGAGAACTTGGCTGAGTCTTAGTCTGCCAGTATGTAATTTTAAAATCCTTCTTTCAGTTAATAAAGGGTGAACACGAAATTATTACGACATGCCAATTTTCTTATAATGTTTAGCATCAAACCAAAACTTTAGGGTAGTTTTATACATATACTTATTTAAAAATTCAAAGGAAAAGTTAATCGATGGAGCCTTAAGAGTATAATTGAACGCATTTTCGCTTGATGCCCTCCATCAAAGTCTATACAGTGTCATCCAGTTTCTCAGTTTTTTTAAATAATTTCTTAACATGTCCTTCTCGTCTTTGACTGTTTTCATGCTCTTTCGAAATTCCCGCTTCATTATTGACCAGTACTGCTCCACTTGGCGCAGCTCCGAACAGTTTGGCGGGTTCTTTTCCTTTGGAACAAAATGGACAGAATTTTCCTCTTACCACTCCAGGACGCTTTTAGAATAGTGGCATGATGCCAAATCTGGTCAAAACTCCAACCCCGGAATTTGCTTAAAATCGGCTTTTCTATTCGTTTCGTCGTCCATCACACAGAAGCCATATTTTGTCAGCATCTTCTCGTAGAGCTTCCGTGCCCGAGTTTTAGCCGTCGATTGTTTCCGCTCATCGGGGTTTGGGAAGTTCTGTACCTTGTATGTATGTAGTCCAGCAATTTTGTTTGCATTCTGGTCGTATCTCTGCGACATGCCGATCTTTTTGGCCAAATCACGGCTTGAGACGTTGGGATTTGCTTTAATCATCCGCTTCACCTTTCCCTCCATCTTTTTATTCTCCGGTCCCGGTTTTCTTCCAGCTCCTTTGCCGTGGTCCAACGTCAACCGCCTCTGGAACCGCTTCAACACTCTGGAGACGGTTGAATGAGCAATTTTCCCAAATGCCGGTGGAAATTCCAGGTGTTTGAGGTGTTTCGCCTCCATTTTCGTTGAATCGAAAAACACGACTTCGAGTTTGACAGCATGTAAACAATACACATCAATGAGAAAGTGTGCAAAATTTGGTTGATTTTTACCCAATGGTAAAAAAGTTATGCCCTGTTGAATGTGTCGCAATAGTTTCGTGTTCGCCCTTTACTAGCTGATTTAAACCCAGCCTTGCTCGGGTTCACATTAAATATTCAAAAATATTAGTCATAGTATTTTTTTTTATTTGATCATTGGGATTTTAACATTTATAGGATCATTCATCCCTCATAGGAAAAATATGATAAGATTTGTAATGTTAAGTGACTTTTCCAATGTAAATTGTGAAAAAAATAACCCTATTTTTCATAGCTTTTAAATGAAATAAATGCTATTTCCATTACAATTTACCATCTCAGAACTTTTGGGTAAAATCACAGAAAATCTGCATTTTTCTTCGCCAAAACACAGAATTTTTTTTCGACAACCTTGAGCTCAACCCATCTATTAACACAAATTTAAATTGGTCGAAATAGTCACAGCAGCACAAAATCAACATCCTATGGAAGGACAAACTACCAGCCAGCCGCAAATAATTAGCTTTACCAACTTGAAGGAAGCGTGTGCTTCAACTTTTTCTGTAATCCTTTGTTTTTTTTTTATTTCTAACTTCACTTTATTATTCCCTACAAATCGAGGATTTTTTCAGAAGTTCTAAGCGCGTAATTTTGCACATTATTTGTTGATCCTTTTGCGATGCTGCCGAGCTTTTCGCGTCAAGCATTCAAAACAACTTAATGATCCCGCGCTTATCACTCGGTGCATAGGGCCGTGGTAAAAGACCTCCACTGTTGACGATCCGGAGCTCGCGTCTTCACCTGGTCCCAGTCAAGATTCTCGTCGACAGTTCGGATTTCAGCAACTAGGCTTCGCCACCACGAGTTTCTGGGTCTGCCTCTTCTTCGATGTCCTTCTGGATTCCAATCTAGCGCTTCTCTGCAAATCTCGTTTTCATCTTCTCGCAGCGTGTGCCCAATCCATCTCCACTTACGTTCCCGAATCTCGATTTCTAGCGGCCTTTGATGACACCGGCGATGTAGTTCCTCATTCGAGATCCAGTTGCCAGGCCACCAAGCGCGGATGATGTTCCGCAGGCAGCGATTCACAAAAACTTGCAGTTTTCGCGTCGTCGCCGCATATGTGCACAAAGTTCCGCACCCGTACAACAATACGAATTTGACGTTTGAGTTGAAGAAGAGTTGAAGAAGAAGAAGTTCGTAGAGATCTGGCGTGACCGCCAGATGTTTCTGAGACTCGCAAATGCAAAACGGGCTTTTCTGATCCGGGATTCGATGTCTTTCCAGGTACCACCATCAGGCGTTATCTGGCTACCAGGCTACCAGCTACTCCCCTTTCTCAACTTGTTGCCCAGCTACCATGAAACTGGAGGGATTTCTTGTGTTGATCTCCATCGACTTGGTCTTTCCGACATTGACTTTGAGACCTGCTGCCTTCGAACTTTCGGTGAGGTCGTCGAGTTTGCTCTGCATATCCGGTTGTGTTTGGGCGAGCAGAACAATATCGTCAGCCAGGTCAAGGTCGTTCAGTTGCTCCAGAGATGGACTAGTTTCTCTGGTAGGGGAACATGCCCTATTATGCGCCACCTAAGCAAATCGCTGATTTTCTATGTATTCCACGTACAAATTGTGTTGAAAATGAGTGCAATCGTTGAAGAAAAGTGTTTTCTACAAAGTCTTATGATATTTTATTACTCCAATTGCTATAGTTGCTTGAAAAACTTGATTTTTAAAAACCATTTTCAAAGCCACAGAACAAAACTGTGTTGCAAATACGCGCCGCTGTGTATTCAATATGCGCCTAGCAGCCGAACACACCA
>NC_073691.1:198096699-198130484 GCF_029784155.1 Uranotaenia lowii
TATTTTCAAAGCCACAGAACAAAACTGTGTTTGCAAATACGCGCCGCTGTGTATTCAATATGCGCCTAGCAGCCGAACACACCCGAAAGCAGCCGAAGACCGAAAACACACCAATACTTACAGACACTTTGACTGAAAAGAAAATCAAAATGGACTAATCAAAATTTTGAAAAAAATGAAAAGTAGATTTTTTGGGCTGAATTTACCCTCAAAATATGGTTTTAGACTTTTTGTTCATTTTCAATGAAAATTGGCCTTTTTAAAAAATTAATGCTAATTTCAGCCTTCTACGATTGGCGCGTTATAACGAGCGCATGGGCCGTGATAGAACATACCCATAAAAAGCATACCGTTGCGAGTTCAGTATGATTTTTTAGCATAAAATCATAGTTTAGATTCTCCTCTATCGATGTGTCAGAAAATATTGTCTTATTCGTTTTTCTCTGCTTGGTGACACCTTATTGAAAGTGTTTTAAAATTTAGACCAAAATGATGAAAAACCTAAATTGTGATATTATCACGACACAGGGGCATTTTAAGGAAAAATTCATACTTGCCACGATCAATCACAGCATTTAAAACAAATTGGTAATATTTTGCAGGCTTCAAATGTCTCAGATTCTTCAAAACAAAGGTGGCGCGTATTAGCCACATGGGGCGTTATATGAACTTTTCCCCTACTCTGGTACTCCTCATTCAAAACAAACGCATGAATTAACAATGTTTCCCTACGAATAATCACTCGGTTATCAATCTAAAACTTAACACTTGTATGGCATTGATTTACAATTCCTCTGCATCTGTGTTCATATATTTCCCATTTAAAACCATTTAACATTCGGTGGAATTTTCTTCATCTTTGACCACTCTGACTCATGATTTAAAAAAGGCTCTGCCAAAAGTTTTGAGAATGCCATCCATTAAATTCTTTGTTCACAATGGGCATTGGTATTCTTTAATAGTCCAGAAATCACTCAGGCAACTTTCACCGGTCACTTATTGAAATAGTTTCCACTAGTTATTAAATTTAAGTAAAATGTTTGATGGAGGAAAAGAAAAACACGTGCGTCGTGTAAAAGTCATGGCTTACTCAGAAAACTTCTTTAAAACACATTTAAATAAAACCTTTGGGATACTAGAAAACGCCTAAAAATGCCGTAGAAGCATTTTTATTCACTTTCATAGTAAAAAATCTTGATTTTTGTACAAAAAACATAAGTGGTATTATTCTTATTTCGCACCCTTTTTTCACATTGTTGGTACTCAACCCCAATTTCTTAATCAAAAAAAGGAAATTTAAACTGGATTTATCCGTTGAACAGTTTAAAACAAACTGTAGATGAAAATTTGGTTTATCTTCAAACTCCGGAACTTCCGGGTGACGACATTGTTTGTCTATGGAGTAAAAGTTTGTCACTGTGCCAGTGGTAAAAACGTAAACGCTATAAGTTATCTAACTATTTATGTCAAAAGAAAAAAGTTAGAACTTTGTGATGAAAAAGTTAGTCGTCACGGTCCAAGGAGATCGCAGAAATCCTTGATCGAGACGGGACGTTGTTTTCTGGCGCTGCGTTTTTTTTGTCGTTTTCGTGTCTCGTGGTAGAAAATATGAAGAAACATAAATATGTTATTGTTGATTCTAGTGTAGTATAAATGATTTATGTTCTACTTTAAAATTAAGTTTTGAAGAAAAGTGTGTGTACAGTCCAGTCATTTTTTGAAGAAGTTATTTGCGTGGAATGAAAGGTGTTACGCTCCCGGAACATAGGACCAACCCTAGAATGGTAATCTGCATGCAGACGAGTTGTCACAATGAGCTCCAGTTACCTGATCCGGATTTTCAGATAAGTGGAATTTATGATTGTTTTTTACTTTAACATTTAATTGATTTACAGCTATTTGAATAAAAAGCAATGATGGAAAAAATTTTGACGGCTAAACTCTAAGCAGCAAGAGTCGTTTCATTTTCCCAGGCTTGATAGTCATACAAAATTAAATTTCAACCGAACTCGATGGGCGGTCAAAACATGGAAGTTGATTGATACTTGATGAACGATAAGTACTTGTTTCCATCGCATATTAGAGCTGATCCATTGTTGTTTCACTCAATAGTGAATTTTCTTACACCTTTTTTTACAACTATTGATTATCAACATTTTAACTTATCATTATTTCTGCGGATGGTTGCGGATGGTTGCTTAGATGCGGAAGAGTTCTTTTTTATGTTTATGGCCGAGCAACGTGTCTGACGACATGCATGTGAAGTTATTCTAATTTTTGCTTAATCCCTTGTTTATTCGACACAACACAATTTTATCATCAATATAAAAAAATATACCGAAACAATTTTTCCTTTTTATATATCTTCTTCATCTTATCTTTTATCCGGTTTTTATATTTAATTCATTTATTTCAATTCACTTGACAAATCCTACTTACTCACACAACATCAGTTAAATCAGCTTCATTGAAAGTGTGTTGAATTCGTTACACATTACACTTTAAATAATAATAATATTTTTTTTCCTCTGCAAATGTGATAAATTTGTCCTTCATTAAACATAAAACATACTTCATTTAATTCTTAAAATTTAACCGAACAAACACCAGGGTGGCCGGTGAACCGGGAAATACGGTAATTGAAAAAACACCGAAAAACTGACATTTCAAATTTAAATTTTTAATACAGATTTGATTCAGAACTCAGAATAGTAATCAAATTCATATGAGGCAAAGAGTTGAATTGCACTGATGAGTGCAGTTATCACAACCTACATTAAAAATTAAAAAAATAAATGAACAAAAAGGAGATTCACTTCATCCATATAAAAAATAATATTTAAAATATCTCTTTATAAATATTCTTCAAAGTATGATAAAATTATCTTTACTCTAAAGGGTCGTTTTTGAAAACACAAGTGTATCAGGAACAAGATTTAGGAAAACAAGTTAGTTTAAAGAAAATCTAAATACGATTTCTACTTTATTATTAGATTCTTATCACTGCCTCAAAGATAGAAATTAGGTGTTTCCTTAGGAAAAATCTAGGAGCATAGGAGGTGTAGGAAAACTCGATCACACCATTACCAAAATGGATCCTGATCTTAAACCTTTCCTCTACTAACACAACCCTTTCCTTGGATATTTATGTAAATATAGATTCGCAGACGTATAGACGGTTTCTATAGTTGGAGATATTGACTTATCTTTGTTTCTGAGTTTTTCAAAATTAATCTTTGGAATATAAAGGGACAAAAGGTTGCTAATTGATCCTATGAAGTATCCTACTAACAATCCTTCCTTCATCCCTCATTGACTACTAGGACGTGGCCGGCGCCGGTATTGATCATTTTCAAAGGGAGAGCATGAGTTTTGTGCATTGTGAATGAACCGCTAATCCCAAGCACCATTCTTTTGGCCCTTGAACAAAACTGATGGCCTCGATCAATCACGGAGTAGCAACCATTGGCGAGGTAGAACTTGTTCTGCTTAGCCACGCCAGCGATCATGGAATTTTAAGTGCATAAGTTGAGCAAAGTCTAATCAAATATGCTATCTGAAGTTTCAAATGAATTACCATATCTAAGCACTTCAAGTTCAATGATTTAAGGTGGATATGAGTAGTCAACTAAGCTAAGCTAAGCTAAGCTAAGCTAAAAAGTTAGTCGTCACGGTCCAAACATGTATTCAATTTGCCGGTCGTTCTAGTGTTAGGTGCGTTGTTTACATTGACAAAACCTGTTTCATCGCACTGTTTTTGCAATGTTTATTTTGATTTAAGATCATTAGCATTTTGGGCCACTTGATCGTCCTCACTTTTTGAACACATTTTACAGATTTCGGTTAGTGTTTTTTTTCTCACAGAAGAACCCACATTAGAATTCTGGAATTTTAACTGATAATACGATAATTGAAAATTTTCAAAATCAACCGTCCCAACGACCGGCTATCGACAATTGAGCTTCGTGAGCAGATTGACAATCGATTTTCGTTCGTTTGGAGTAGGTATTGAGATCATCAGCAGCATTCTACGCTCACTCACAGTTAATTCGCATTCGAATTTGGTTGGGGATTTTATTATTCGGGTTATTCCTCTTTCTCTTCATTTTTTCCATTGTGTTCTACCAAAAAAACGGCACGTGTACGCTCCACCTCATTCCACTTTATCCGCAAGCCGGCACTCCTTCTTCTGCGCTCTGTGCGGGCGGGTGCGTGTAGATCGTAAACATACTTCTTCAAATTTTGGGATCACAGTAGGCCGGGTCCGTTGGAAAACTTGCTGAATTTTGCCTTTTTTTATTATTATTTTTTTTATTTTTAGTTTCTGGGACCACTCAAACGAAAACCGAAAATCCGAGACATTGAAGATCAACATTTGGAGAAAAATTCCTCCCGCAACATAACAACAACTCTGTTTTGATGGAGCCTCCCTTTCGGTTGAACTTATTTTTAACTTTGGATTTGCGAATAATCAACCACCACAGAGACTCTCCCATGTCTCAGGTCAAGCTCAAGCAAGGCAAAACACAGGCAGCAAACAGTTGTTGCATGAAACTATCTCAGAGAGCGGTCGCGTTTGTATCAAGTTTTGGCTTCGACGGCGCGCATTCCTGTATAGTTAGTTCTTCCTCTGACGCCTTTACGATCGGTTCGCATTTCAGGAAACGGTTCTAACCGGCAAAACCGACCAAACAAAAATTCAAAATGGTTTCCCACCAAACGTTTATAGTGCTCGCCTATATTTTCTGCGCCCTGGGCATTATCGGAGCACTCAACACCATCGCTACAGCGTCCATTGGAAGCCACCATGCCGGCCAAAATGATGGCGGTAAGTAAACGTTGAAGTCGGTATCTACTGCTGCTTCCGGTTTTTCCTCGGCTTGACGCCCAATCAGTTAATGCGTAGTTGACAAAGTGGCGCCAGCATAGCTGGGCGAAGAAAATATGGGGGAGACACACCCACCCATCCAGTCGTTCCAAGCATAAACGGTTCAAGGTTGGAACATTTTCCGTTGGCAAACGACACGTGCGTAGTTCGTTTTCCGGTTATAGATGAATGAGTCATCCGAAGTTGGTCTCTTCTTTCAAGAACCCCCGCTGTGCTAAAAAATTTAAGCAGATGCTGAACTTTGAGAATTTATCAGATCGAAAAAAAAAATTGAAGAGGATAGCTTTAACATATGTGTCAGTTAGATAAAAATTCAAAAAAAAAACTTGAAAGTTGATGGACGAATGATAAAATGAGTTTGATTTTAGCTATTTTTAAAACGAATCATCAAGTGGAGTTTTGCCTCCAGCCTGAGAATGGATCAATTAAACGGCTGCGTTTGGCGTTCTCAAGTACCTCGATGACGATAGACCGTGCTAAGTGTAATAAAATAGTTTCTATACAGGCCCCTTTCGATTTTGACAACACGCCCGAACACTTGGTGTTTCCAAAATCGAACCGTGCCATAAACTTCTTTTTACTGGTTTCTAAAACAACTGTTTGTTATTATTGCGAGTTTCTATTTTTGTCAACTTTTGGAAGTTGTTTTGCAAAGACTTTTTTTATCATTTGGCACATTTTTTTTTTTTGAGTTGTTCATAATGTGTGTTGTTCTTAAACAAAAACCCTAAAACGATAATCTTTAATATCTCGGAAATTATGTTGTAAAATATAGAAACTTTTTCCTCGAGAACACTCATAGTACCGGGGTCTGTACCGATTTTGGCAACACGCCCGAACGTTTTGTGTTGCCAAAATCGAACGGTTTTTTTCTCAACTTTTGTTACTTATTACTACAAAAAAGACTGTTATTATCATCAATAACTTAATTTTTAGGTTATTTTTGACCATTTTAAATCATTTCGTATTATTTTGTTTTGTTGCATTTAGCACGTTTCTTGGTTTGTTTATAATATCTGTTTTTTTCTCATTTTCTCTATTTTTATCACTCTCCATCTTTTTTAAGTTATTTTTGGTAATTTTAAGTGTTTTGTTTGTATTTGTTTTTTTTTTTAATATATAAAATTTTCATCATTTTTGTCATTTTTGAGTACTTAATAAATTTTAAAATATTTTTTTGTTGTTGTTGTATTTTTCACCATTCAAGAACGTAAAAACGTTTTTGTGGTTTTTGTTTGAATTACCCAAGCAACCAAAAGTCTCATATCTACTTAAACTCGTGCCTCCAAAGTTCGAATTTCGCTGAACAAAGGTTCCAAAGGGAATTGGTACCGAATTTTCTCGAATATGAGCATGAAAGTTACAAAAGGTTCCTCACATAGCCTTCTATGGACTTGAAGTTCCAAAAAGTTCCTAAAACTGCTTTTTTGTGACGTGTTAATCGCATTCACACAGTATAAAAGTTACAAATTAGGTCTCAAATAGCCTTCTGTGAACTTCAAGTTTCAAAACGTTCTTCAGATAGCCTTTTTTGAGACATGTCCGATTCTCTACCTCCCCGTGGTGCTAGCTGGGGTGCGAGCAACCTTAGCGGAGATCGGGTACCCAACCCCGGTAGATGCTTTGGTCGCATGCAGACTGAGTCAGAGGGCATCGTACGCGTCTGTTCTCCATGTCAGGGGCGGCGTGCGGAGTGCAACAACGTCCTGGTGGTATTCGGGACCCAAATCAGCAACATCACGACGGTCCTCCTGCGAGATAGTGGAATTAGCTGCGGGCCTTGTGAGCCCGTGACTACAAAAAACATAAGCAACGAACAACAAATTTCGGATGGAAATCGGCAAAGACCCACGCGACGAAAAGGGACTAGCGATTGGATACTTGGAACATGGTGGAACTGCCGATCTCTAAATTTTGTGGGCAGTACCCACGTTCTCTCCAACGAATTGAAGAGCCGCAAATTCGACATCGTAGCGCTGCAGGAGGTATGCTGGAAGGGCTCCACGGTACGAACGTACCCAGATGGTCGTGCCATCTACCAGAGCTGCGGCAACACACACGAGCTTGGAACAGCCTTTATAGTGATGGGAAAGATGCAAAAGCGCGTGATCGGGTGGTGGCCGATCAACTCACGAATGTGCCGGTTGAGAATCAAGGGCCGGTTCTTCAACATCAGCACCATCAACGTGCACAGCCCTCACCTCCGAAGTACCGGTGACGACAAAGACGAATTCTAAGCGCAGCTGGAGCGTGAATACGACCGTTGCCCAAAACATGATATCAAGATCGTCATTTTAACGGATTTTAACGCTCAGGAAGCCAGGAGGAAGAAGGTTCAGTGCGCACCAGCTGACCAACGAAAACGGCCTCAGACTTATTGATTTCGCCGCCTCCAAACGAATGGCCGTACGTAGTACCTTTTTCCAGCACCGCCTCCCACACAAGTACACTTGGAGATCATCATACCAAACGTAATCACAGACCGACCACAGTCGGAGCTTCTCGGAGCTGGAGCATGGAGCACACTGGAGCAGCTGCATCGTTCCCAAGAAACACGAAAGTTCTATTAGAAACTCAACGCATTCCGCAAAGGCTTCATGCCGCAAGCCGAAATGTGCCGGGATAAGCACAGGGGCATCCTGACGGACAATCGTGAGGTGATCAAAAGGTGGAAGCAGCACTTCGATGAACACCTGAACGGCGTACATGCAGGGGATCAAGACGGTGGGGGAAGGTACATCGCCGGCGTAGCCAACGACGTAATATGCCCCATTTACAAGAAGGGCGACAAATTGGACTGTGAGAACTACCAGTGATCACGGTCCTCAATGCCGCCTACAAAGTGTTGTCCCTAATCCTACTCCGCCGCCTAACGCCACAAGCAAACAGATTCGTGGGAAGTCATCAGGCCGGCTTCATGGAGGGACGGTCTACGACGGACCAGATATTCACATTACGGCAAATTCTCCAAAAATGCCGTGACCACCAAGTCCCTACGCACCATCTATTCATCGACTTCAAAGCCGCATACGACACGATCGACCGTAACGAGCTATGGAAAATCATGGACGAGAACGGCTTTTCCGGGAAGCTGATCAGACTGATCATGGCGACGATGGATGGAACGCAGTGCTGTGTGCGGATTTCGGGTGAATTGTCGAGTTCATTCGAATCGCGCAGGGGGCTTCGACAAGGTGATGGTCTATCCTGCATGGTGTTCAACGTGGCGCTAGAAGGTGTTATCCGACGAGCGGTGGGCGAAATGCGGGGCACGATTTTCAACAGATCCAGTCAACTTTTCTGCTTTGCCGATGACATTGATATAGTCGGCAGATCATCTGCGGCGGTGGAAGACATCTACCGCAAACTGAAACGCGAAGCAGGAAGGATTGGGTTGATGATTAATACGTCCAAGACGAAGTACATGCTGGCCTGCGGATCCGAGACCGACCGAACCCGCTTGTCCAGTAATAGCAAGGTCACGATCGACGGCGACGAGCTGGAGATAGTCGAAGACTTTGTCTATCTCGGCTCACTGGTGACCGCAGACAATGACACCAGCCGTGAGATCCGGAGGCGAATTATCAGCGGAAGTCGTGCCTACTATGGACTCTACAAGCACCTGCGGTCGAGAAGACTTAGGCCTCGCACGAAGTGTAACCTGTATATGACGCTCATTAGACCGGTTGTTCTCTACGGGCACGAGACATGGATTTTGCTCGAGGAGGACCTGCGTACACTCGGAGTATTCGAGCGACGAGTGTTAAGAACCATCTTTGGCGGCGTACAGGAGGACGGAGTGTGGAGGCAAAGGATGAACCACGAGCTCGCGCGACTCTACGGCGCGTATCCTTCTGGTATCCAGAAGGTGGTGAAGGCTGGTCGGATACGCTGGGCGGGACATGTTGCGAGAATGCCGGACGACTGTCCTGTTAAACAGGTGTTCGCTAGACACGGTGGTTAGACCAAGTGGAGCGTGATCTGGCGAACGTGGGGTGTAAAATTGTAAAATTTAAAACTTAGAGAATATAATGTTTAGTAAACCATTATAGAAATTCTCAATTCAACTTGAAGATTATTTTTCTAATATTTTTTTCCAGAATAATTTGGGAATGTTCCATTAGAAAAATATATGTTGAACTCAGGATATTTACTTCAGCACAAAAGAATTTCAAAAAAGAAGTACCTCAAAATCAAAAGCAAAAAACCTCGGTTAAATCAGTTGATAAATTTAATAGAGAATGGTCCAATTTAATTATTTTTTTTTTTGATCAATTTTCGAAGAAAGGTAGTAAAGTGTTCAAATCAACGCCAATTTCTATACTGATTGAAAAATTTCAATCTAGAATGTCCGATTCGATTCATTAGACTTCCTGCAATACTCATAATTTCAAATGATTTCCAATGTTATCCGTTACTAACATCATATTTTTAAAATATCAATAATACCCGACATTTAGCCTGATATTGCTCGGAAAAAATTCTGCAATGTTTAATATTAAGTCTTTCAGTTTCTTTAACAAAAAATGGACCAATACATAAATTGCATAGTAATAAAATTCCTCAACAATAATATAACTGCTTAAAGTAAATGCGATATACAAAGGTTGCCAGATTGCCCGGTTTGCTCGGATATTTAGTACAAAATTTGGAGAAAGGTTGCCCGGATTTCATAAAAAAAGGCCGGATTTTGCCCGGATTTATTCACTTTATTTGCCAAATAAAAAAAAAACGAATTGTGTTGCACTTTTTTTTTAAATTTTTTTGACCGATTTTTATGAAAATAATCTTGAAAATTTTTTGGAAGCCTAAAATACGATAATGAATAAACTGATGTTTTGAAGAAAAAAAAAATATTTCAAGTTTTTTTTTTCTTGATTTTGAATGAGTAATTCCTGGGTTTTAAATAAATTTGCCCGGATATTGCCCGGTTTTAGGTCGACCATTTCGAAAACAAATGCCCGGATTTTGTCAAGTTTTTAGATAAAATTGCCAGGATTTATCCGGCCCGTATAGGTTCTGAAAAAAATCTGGCAACCTTACGATATACCTTTGTACTTATGCAAGAAATTTGTACTTAGATTAAGCATTCCAGATTTTCAAAGAAAAAAAAATGGGAAAATCCCGGAATAATGGAATCTGCTAAAATTTGTCTGGATTTTGTGTTGGAGAATTCCAAAAATGCAGGTTTTGCCAGTATAAAAAACAATATTCTGATTTGCTCATCCCTCATAAATGCGGGAAATTTCCGCAATGCACACTTCAAAGTAAGGGTGCCAGATGTCCCAGTTTTTTCCGGGTTTGCCCGGATATTCAATACAAAATTTGGGAACAGTCCGGCCCGCCCCGGGTGTCTGGATTTCGTTGAAAAATGCCCGGATTTTGCCCGGATTTATTCACTTTATTCGGCAAATCAAACAAAAACAAATTGTGTTGAATTTTTTTTATTTATACCTCTAAAACAACATTTTTTGAGTAAGTTTTATAAAAATTGTCATAAAAGTTTTTTTTAGAAGCCTTAAATATAATTTAAACGCTGTTGACTGAAATTTCTTGATTTTTGTTGAGTAATTCCTGGGATTTGACAAAATTTGCCCAGATTTTGCCCGGTTTTTTGGTCGTCAATTTTGAAATCAAATGCCCGGATATTGCAAGGTTTTTATATAATATTGCTCGGATTTGTCCGACCCGGATACGTGCTGGAAAAAATTCGGCAACCTTACTCTAAAGCCCCCCTCCCCCCCCCCCCCCTCCCCTGAGGTTGTATTACAGTGAAACAAAACGCGATATGAGGCCGGAACAAATATAAAATTATTCTTTAGCCACTCGTCACCCCTTCGATTTCCCTAAATTCCGAAGGGGGAAAATAAATAATGTTTAAGATATTTTATTGAAAAATTTGGTAAATTCTTCGAAAATTCAAACAGTTAAAAGAGCGAAAGTCCAACTGTATGAGATGGAAATAATATCACCTTTTGAATTCGAGATTTTTTCAAATATCGATCTAAGATAACTCGGTTTTTCGATTATGTGCAATGTAGATTGTATACAAGTTTATTGCGTGCAGTATTTTGATCGATTGTTTCCAAACTATTGAAAATTAGGATTATTTTTTATTGTCTACCATCTCCCCTTTCTGCCCCTTTCTGCCCCTCCTTGCGCTGTTTCAACTCCAAGTGACAAAAGAAGAATTTTAAATTTGTTCCGACCATGGCTGGTTTGTTTTGCGTTTTGATTCCAATTTTCTAGTTTTTACTTCTAGGTTTCTAGAGCTAGCAGATTGATTGAAGTAATCTTTAACTTTATTTCCTCGTCCTTCCCCCTAAGCCGAGGGGAAAAAGTTTTTTAGGACAAAGGAATTTTACTTGGTTTAGTCGCCAAACAAAGGAAAATTACTTTGATTATGGGACAAATAAAAAATCTTTTGTTTCCAATCTTTATTCCCTTATTTCAAACAATTTTTCACCTTTGAAATTAAAACAAATTCTTTGATTCAAAGTATTTTTTAGTTCAAAGAATAAATCCTTTGATTCAAATTTTTTCTTTAGAATCAATCTCATAACGCATTGTATCAAATAAAAAAGAGTTTGTTTCAATGGATTTTTTTAAAATAAAAATCATGTTTATTTGGTTTAAACACCAAGATTTCTCTAAGTGCATGTTTCAAAAACTGCTTTTGAATGGTTTTGGCGTCCTGTAATCAAATCATTCGTAAGATTTTATCCATCTCCTCTAATTTTGTTGATATCACGTGTGGAAATTTCAAAATTGATGTATTTTGTCGAATCGATCTTTGATAACAGAAAGACTTATAAATCCACAAAAAAAAAATCAAAACAGATTTTGAATCTATTTGCTTTCCTCCATTCAATTAAGGATTCTGATCTTACCTTGATACTTTAGTTTCAGAAATGCAACACTTCAAAACCAAATTCAACAAATTTAAGGGAATTTGAATAGATAAAAGAATCCAATTATTTCTGACAGGATTCAAGGAAGTGATATTGATTGATATTCTCTTTTAATTTTCAGCGAACAGAGTGTCATCCGTGGTCAATGGCTTGGCGGCCCTAGTTTTTGCGGGAGTTCTGCTTTTTGGACTGATTAAGGTACCTACTTTTAACTAACCCATTTACTTTCTAAAAGATTTCTAAACAACCTTTGACATTTTCGCTCGTTACAGCGTCGGGCAGAGTACATTCGAGCCTACATCCTGTACATGAAAATTCACTTCGGCATCTTGGTCGTACTGATCATCATACTCAACGTGATTGTAGTGATTTTCGCGGCCTCTGCCGGTGGTCAGGATGAACACAACAAAGATGCAGCGCTTGGCGCTATTGGCATTGTGCTTCTGATTACCGGAATCATCCTGTTGGTTATCACAGGTAAGCATTGTTAGTTCTAAGTTCTAATCAACAACATTCTCATGACATTTTCTTGCCTGCAGCCTTCTTCTTCTTCTTCCTGTGGATCGTCAAAGGTGCCCTGAGAGCCGTTGAAAGTGAAAATTCCAACAGACGGTACGAGGCGGCCTCTACTGGCAAGGGCAACATCTAACTCTCTACTACTACCGCCTATATACCACAAGTGGGTGTCTAGAGGACAAAACGTCAGCCAGTTTATTGTATCTTTCCAAAAACAATGCCTATAGTTCATCGAACGTCTGAAAAGCTTTTTGTGTACCTACAATGTTTAACACTGCCTTCGTATTGATGTACTGAATGGAACAATAGAACGAAATGCCAAGATATACACCATGTTTGACGGTGTATAGTAAACAGCTTTTCCACCGATTTTATAGGCCAAAAATCAGAGTGCGAACCTACTATACAACGGTTCTTATTTCAATTCCCAAAAAAAATGATATATGAGATGATGCGGGTGCATACTATACACCCTCAAATACGGCCTACATGCATACTTATAATGAATTGATTTCATTTGCACTACGCGATACTTAAAAGTAAAACCACGTCAAACGTTTTATAAATGTCTACAGAGATTAATAAAGATAAGAAACTTTTTTCCCTCTCACCATGGTCTGGAGATTGATTGAGAAATTCCGTTACAGTAAGGCAACCAGAGATCTCTTTGCATCTCTTTGCATCCCCCGACGTCAGCTACGAAAAATCGTTTTGCAAAGATACAAAATGATTTTTTCTCTTTTTTACCCTTCATAGGGAAAACCGTCCCTATGGTTGCATATCTAATTGTTTTTTTAAATTATATGTGTGTGTTGATATTTGTCCCAAAGATTTCTACGATGAGAGAAATCTTAACACTCCTCCTCAACATACACATTTGCAATTTCCTTACTGCCTTCGACGGACGCACCGGAACATGCCCTCGCCCCTGTTGCAACTCGATGACCTTCCATGGCACCAGTTTGACGGCTCGAAGCGGTCCTTCCACCTCGACGCCTTTCCTGAGGCCTAACGCTTCTAGTGGTCCAGCTCAACGACCTTCACTTGGCTTTCCAGTCCGACGACCTTCCATGGCACAGGCTTGACAACCTTCCGTGGTACCCCGCTTGTAAGTTCTCCAATGACTCCTGGCTTGACGACCACCACCTGTTTCTTGACTTGAGGACGTTCCTTAATACCAGCGCCAACCTTCCATGGCATTCGGTACGACGACCTACCAACGAATCTGGCCCGATGATCTTTGTTGTCTCACCATAGCGACCTTCCATGACACCGGTCTGACGACCTCTCAGTGGCTTCAGTTCGACGAATTTGTTGGTTCCAGCTCCACGCCAATGGCACGACGACTTTCCGCTGGCTCCCGACTCGCCGACCTTCCAAGGATCCGATCAAACTACCTTCCATGGCACTTGTCCGACGACTTCCCGTGTTTCCTGGCTTGTCGACCTCCACCTGGCTTCCCGATCTGATGATCTTCCAGCTGGCTCCTGGTCCGACAACCTTCCACGGTCTCCGGTTCGTCGACCTTCGAATGGCTCTTCATCGATGACTTTCCAGTGGCTCTGATTCCTGCCTCGATGACCTCCCAATGGTTCCTGGTTCGCTGTCCTTCCGGGCTTCGATTCGTTGTCCTTCCATCGGCGCTGGCAATTCTTGCCACTGTTGATTCCTCTTCTTCTCCTTTCCACTAGTGCTGGGCCCATAATCTTTTGTTAGAAGCACTTCGTGCAGTGAAAAGAAGAGATCTGGATCTGTTTGTAGAACTAGACATACTTAATTTTCTATCTTAGTTTCCTATTGATAGGAAAACCGACAGTATGGTTACATATCTAATTGTTTATTAATTATGTGTTTGTTGTTATTTGTCCCATCGATTGCTACGATGAGACCAATCTCACCACGAACAAATCGTCGAACGTGTCTGCAAGTTAAAGTCAGCCGTGCGATAAAATCTTTTGACTGCGCGTTCCGAAAAACTCAAATGAATCTCCGAGGTTAGGATAATTTGCAAGCAGAGTTACCAATTTTTTTTTTTTTTAAAAAGTCTGGAACATTTCGAAAAAAAAGGTGTGCAAGAGTCTGGATGGCTTTTTTTTGGTCACCAGGTATAAATGTTGCAGCTTGCCTCGCCTCGAATCATATTGTTGCTGACACCATCAATGTCCGCAACACATGTTGTTCGTAATTTAATTAATTTGCTGTCATATTACGCTACAAACACTTTGTTTTTCCACACTTTTGTGGAACATTTTGTGTCCAAAATGTGTCAAAAGTCTGGAGGTCTGGAAACCCAAAAAGTCTGGAAAATCTAGAAAAAATCTGGAAGGTTGACATTCACTGCTTGTAAGTCCGAAGATAAAATCACTAGAGTCGAACAGAAAGAAACTTTTCCGATTATTGCGACATGTCTGCAAGTTGCTTGCTTGCTGCGCGATGATGCGGTGTACGTTTGCCAACTTGCAAGCATGGTTGCCACATATGCAGATTTACCTAGAAAAGTTCAGATTTTTGGATTCATTTTTGGTACAGATTCTGTACGTGCATATGACAGATTTTTAAAATTTTGTACAGATTTTAGTCATTTGGACACCATCTACACAAAATTTTGGTGTAATTTATAGCATATACCATGTAAATGCTTCTAACTTAATGAAATATTTAAAGTTTATCAGAGAGAATGGTTTAAGAGAATACAAAAGGTTATAATACTTGATCACGCATACCGATCAACCGTCTTGCTAAACAGTTATTTTTAGGCTTTGTTCATAAAGCTTGCTTCATTTAGATTTGGAACTTTTGCTCGTATTGTGGCGCTCCTGGTGGACGGATTTGGAAGTTCTTGGCGCCCACGTTTCGGGAATTTTGTCAGCTTCACGTATGAATTTTTGACACGCCAATCGAATGTACTTTGTAAACAATCAACATGGGAGCTGTCGACCGGAAACTGCGTGGTAAGATTTTGAAGACGATTAGGAAAAATTTCACCGTGAGTCGGCCAGAAAATTCGGTGCTGCGAATAGTACAGTGTGACGAATTCGATTCCTGGAAGGAATCATCAAGTCGTGTCGAGCTAACAAACAGCCAAATCGGACTATAAAACAGAATAGTGTGGCCAAAATCCGTGCTCGGAAGCTAAGCTAAGAAGCAAGGTTGCCAAAAAAAATTCTGTGTTTTTGAGAAAAAAATCTGACATTCTGAGATTTTACCTAAAAATTCTGTAATGGATTTCTGTGATGCTATTTCCTTTATTTTCATTGAAAATTCATGTTAAATTGAGTCTTTCTTACGTTCAAGTTGGGCAAAATAATTTAAAATTACCAATCTTATCATACTTTTCCAATTCAAAGTAAAAAATCTAAATTTTATATAGGGCAAAAAATCTTAATTTTGGAAATCAATTCGAATTTCAAAAATTCACCGAAATCTGTGAATATTTCAAAAATCTGTGACACAGATTTTGTGATAAAAATTTGGTCAAAATTCTGTGATACAGGAAACATTCGATAATTCCTTCGAAACCGTTATCCGCACGTTTTCATAAAAGTATGAAGAAAACGCTACATTTGAATAAAAAGAGATCTTTAATTCAATAATAAATAACTGAAATACAGGCAGTTTCACGAAAAAAGAATGTTGATTTTTCAGTACAAAATATTCAATTTTGTCATACATACCAATAAGTTCAAATTTACTCGTGTAAACGTTACACTCCTACACATTAACTCCCGTATCAAGGTTCTTACGAAACGATTCGTGTTTGGGATGAATTGAACGCCATTTCTGTTGGAGAGGGTGGACTGTATGCTTACTGTGAGCGCTTGGCAAAACTACCACTAGTGTGGCAAATTTGTCCGCCCCCCTTGTGGGATTGGACCTCAAAGGGACAACCACGCATGGTTGTCCCACCAGTGGAGACAGGTTGTCACAACGCTGCCTGGGAGCCAAGGCTCGGGGGATCTCGGTCGCCTAGTTGACCGAGATCCAAACTCTTTCGAAGTAGGCTCTGAAAAGAGCCGATTGGTTGTGGAATCGGAGCAAGAGCAGGAGCGAAGCAAAAGAGAACTCGTTGTTTTACTGATGCTTCATTGTTTATTTTCTCTTGAACTATTTACACTTTTTACTTTTTATTCACTTGATACTGCACGCGACGCTGGCTGCTGTTCTTCTCTGGTGGCCTTAATAAAGCCCACTGCTGGATGGCTCTCTTCTTGAGCCGCTCTCGGCTCTCCCGAGACGATGTTGATCTGCCGACGGTTAGATTAAAACTCACCCGACCAGGGTTGCCAACATATATTTTCAATAATCAGGGAACTGGTGAAATAAAAATCAGGCAAAATCAGGCTACTTAAGTAACGGAAATTCCTCTAAAAGTGAAGACCTTTTTTTTTTTTGGTCATCACTCTACATTTTTACTGTGTTGTGGGCCTACTTGGTTGCATAATTCTACTGAATCAAAACCGAAAGATTCCTTTTCATTCCCTTTTTAAGATATGAATTAATGGGAATCTTTCGATTGGTTTCAATCAGCCACATTTTCGCTTTTTAACTTCAGCAATGGTACCTAAACTACCCATTTTTCATCACATTCGCAAAAATCAGGCAAAATCAGGCATTTTTTGAAAAATCAGGGAAATTCAATGGCTTTTCAGGTTGTCAGGCAGAGCCTCGAAAATTCAGGCAATCCCTGAAAAATCAGGCATATTGGCATCTCTGCACCCGACAGGAGCGCGACCGCTTGTTTTTATAGCGCTCGCTACTCGGGCGTCGCGCATCGGATTTTCTCCATTCTCCCAGTGTATCCCGTTCTTCAGTCCGCTTGGCGGACTGAACATCTGTCATTTTTGTCATTTTTGTCATTTTTGTCATTTTTGTCATTTTTGTCATTTTTGTCAGTTTTGTCATTTTTGTCAATTTTGTCTTTTTTGTCATTTTTGTCATTTTTTGTCATTTTTGTCATTTTTTGTCATTTTTGTCATTTTTGTCAATTTTGTCAATTTTGTCAATTTTGTCTTTTTTGTCATTTTTGTCATTTTTTGTCATTTTTGTCATTTTTTTCATTTTTGTCATTCTTGTCATTTTTGTCATTTTTGTCATTTTTGTCATTTTTGTCATTTTTGTCATTTTTGTCATTTTTTTCATTTTTGTCATTTTTGTCATTTTTGTCATTTTTGTCATTTTTGTCATTTTTGTCATTTTTGTCATTTTTGTCATTTTTGTCATTTTTGTCATTTTTGTCATTTTTGTCATTTTTGTCATTTTTGTCATTTTTGTCATTTTTGTCATTTTTGTCATTTTTGTCATTTTTGTCATTTTTGTCATTTTTGTCATTTTTGTCATTTTTGTCATTTTTGTCATTTTTGTCATTTTTGTCATTTTTGTCATTTTTGTCATTTTTGTCATTTTTGTCATTTTTGTCATTTTTGTCATTTTTGTCATTTTTTTCATTTTTGACATTTTTGTCATTTTTGTCATTTTTGTCATTTTTGTCATTTTTGTCATTTTTGTCATTTTTGTCATTTTTGTCATTTTTGTCATTTTTGTCATTTTTGTCATTTTTGTCATTTTTGTCATTTTTGTCATTTTTGTCATTTTTGTCATTTTTGTCATTTTTGTCATTTTTGTCATTTTTGTCATTTTTGTCATTTTTGTCATGTTTGTCATTTTTGTCAATTTTGTCATTTTTGTCAGTTTTGTCATTTTTGTCATTTTTTGTCATTTTTTGTCATTTTTTGTCATTTCTGTCATTTCTGTCATTTTTGTCAGTTTTGTCATTTTTGTCATTTTTGCAATTTTTTACATTTTTGGCATTTTTGTCATTCTTGTCATTTTTGTCATTTTTGTCATTTTTGTCATTTTTGTCATTTTTGTCATTTTTGTCATTTTTGTCATTTTTGTCATTTTTGTCATTCTTGTCATTTTTGTCGTTTTTGTCATTTTTGTCATTTTTGTCATTTTTGTCATTTTTGTCATTTTTGTCATTTTTGTCATTTTTGTCATTTTTGTCATTTTTGTCATTTTTGTCATTTTTGTCATTTTTGTCATTTTTGTCATTTTTGTCATTTTTGTCATTTTTGTCATTTTTGTCATTTTTGTCATTTTTGTCATTTTTGTCATTTTTGTCATTTTTGTCATTTTTGTCATTTTTGTCATTTTTGTCATTTTTGTCTTTTTTGTCATTTTTTGTCATTTTTGTCATTTTTGTCATTTTTGTCATTTTTGTCATTTTTGTCATTTTTGTCATTTTTGTCATTTTTGTCATTTTTGTCATTTTTGTCATTTTTGTCATTTTTGTCATTTTTGTCATTTTTGTCATTTTTGTCATTTTTGTCATTTTTGTCATTTTTGTCATTTTTGTCATTTTTGTCATTTTTGTCATTTTTGTCATTTTTGTCATTTTTGTCATTTTTGTCATTTTTGTCATTTTTGTCATTTTTGTCATTTTTGTCATTTTTGTCATTTTTGTCATTTTTGTCATTTTTGTCATTTTTGTCATTTTTGTCATTTTTGTCATTTTTGTCATTTTTGTCATTTTTGTCATTTTTGTCATTTTTGTCATTTTTGTCATTTTTGTCATTTTTGTCATTTTTGTCATTTTTGTCATTTTTGTCATTTTTGTCATTTTTGTCATTTTTGTCATTTTTGTCATTTTTGTCATTTTTGTCATTTTTGTCATTTTTGTCATTTTTGTCATTTTTGTCATTTTTGTCATTTTTGTCATTTTTGTCATTTTTGTCATTTTTGTCATTTTTGTCATTTTTGTCATTTTTGTCATTTTTGTCATTTTTGTCATTTTTGTCATTTTTGTCATTTTTGTCATTTTTGTCATTTTTGTCATTTTTGTCATTTTTGTCATTTTTGTCATTTTTGTCATTTTTGTCATTTTTGTCATTTTTGTCATTTTTGTCATTTTTGTCATTTTTGTCATTTTTGTCATTTTTGTCATTTTTGTCATTTTTGTCATTTTTGTCATTTTTGTCATTTTTGTCATTTTTGTCATTTTTGTCATTTTTGTCATTTTTGTCATTTTTGTCATTTTTGTCATTTTTGTCATTTTTGTCATTTTTGTCATTTTTGTCATTTTTGTCATTTTTGTCATTTTTGTCATTTTTGTCATTTTTGTCATTTTTGTCATTTTTGTCATTTTTGTCATTTTTGTCATTTTTGTCATTTTTGTCATTTTTGTCATTTTTGTCATTTTTGTTATTTTTGTCATTTTTGTAATGTTTGTCATTTTTGTCATTTTTTTCATTTTTGTCAGTTTTGTCATTTTTGTCATTTTTGTCATTTTTGTCATTTTTGTCATTTTTGTGATTTTTGTCATTTTTGTCATTTTTGAGAATTTTTTATTCTATCATTTTTTTTAGGCATTCAAATTCCAAGTGGATCAGCTATTAAGTACTTGGCAATCACAGATTACAAGGAATATTTTCGACTCGAATCATTGCTTCCGAGGTGTTACTTTCGCTTACAAATAGTTTATTTGAATCAACACAACAAGATATGAGTAATCGAATACCCCTTTTTCACTTGTAAACTACTCTCATCGATCATTATCAGCAGCTCCCACAAAGTTTACTACAAAGTTCCCACTACTGGGTTGCTAGTGGGCAGTTTTCGTGTGCACTATATCGCTTACACGCGTGTTGAAGTAGTACTTCCCCAAACGTCACGCCGATCAGTTGGTTTCAAAACAGCTGAAGTGTTCCTAAATCGGTAAAGTTCACTGCAGGAAACATTCGGAACTAAGATCACATCCCACCTCAAGGCTCGAAAATGCCGTCCCATCAAACTTTCATCGTGCTGACCTACGTTATCGCGGTTCTGAGCATTCTCGGGTCGCTCAACACTATCATTGCCGGCATCATCGGAGCCCAAAATCTCAATAGTACAGGTGAGTTGACAATAAGGGGACAAAATAAAAAGAACGAAAAATATAAACCAATAACCTAGAGTACCGTTCATAATTCTGTGGAAATGAGATGCATGCGCACTGTCACTTCATTTTTGAATTCACATAGCTTTTAACTTTGATGATATTAGATCAACTTTGATGGTTCGAATTGATGGTCACAATATTTTTAACGAAATTTGACATTTTAAAATATTTTTTACCTGAAATACAGCGATTCTATGAAAATAGGACTCTTTTACTCTTACCATTTAAACAATTTTTAATGCTAGGACAAAAAGTACGATTTCTAAAGTATTTATGACGAGTATTTGCATCAAATTTTTCGTCCAACAACCTAGAAATCCAATTCAATAATTTTTTACCTTGTAAATTCTTATTAAGTCATTTACTGGAAATGTGCTTTTTTTCAATTTCAAGAATTTCGAACCACATTGCGAAGAAAATCCAATTTTTCTTATCTGATCGAACCATCAAGTAGGCCTAGCTAGGGAAGTTTAGCTTTCCGAAAGCGTGCACGGTATTAGTCAGACCAAAGGTTGCTTTACCCACTTCAAATATAGTGTTGAATGCAGGTTTCCTCTGATACAATTTCCGGTGCTTATATTTTTTGTTGATGAGTCATATTTTTTATTTCAAGTTTCCAAAATGCCTTAATGTACATACTTTAAAATTAAATCACTAATATTTTTTAACATCGTTTCACAGAATATCGCGTTTCGGCCATTGTCAATGGATTGGGAGCTCTATTTTTCGCAGGAATGCTGCTGTTAGGATTGTATAAGGTAAAGGTTCTATTTTGACCTGTTTTTTTGTTCGACTTACTCAACTAATCAGTTTTTGTTTTTTTTTTCTCCCAAAAGCGACGTGCGGAACTAATAAGAGTTTACATTCTCTACATGAAAATTCATTACGCCATAATAATGGTGCTCTGCATTGTCATTGATATAGCAGTGATCGTTATGACCAGCCAAAAGGCGGATATGGATAATCGTGGCAGCGCAATAGCCATTGTCGTAGTTGTCGCTCTCGTAGTTCTTGCGTTTATCACAGGTAAAACTCAACTTCAAAACCTTGGTCATTTGAAAGCACCCTCAGTGACCATTCAAATTTTTAGTAACGCTTTGTGAATATTGCACAGAAAATCTTATACGAATGTGTTACGTAGATGGGAAGGGGGAGAGGGTTCGAAAATTGCGTTACGTAGTATTTGAATGGCACCTAAGTGTGGTTGAAAACTAAATTATCCATTTGGTTCTCGTTTCAGCTTTCTTTTTGCTCTTCCTGTGGATAATCAAAGGTGCACTCAAAGCTGTCGAAAGTTTAAACTCGACAAGGATGCTAGTATAAAACGAGGCCGCTTGACTGAACATTCTGGTCCATAAAAATACCTTATAAGACAAAGAAAAAATAATGATGAAAGCTGTGAAATAATTTTATCAAACTATCGAAATACAAAGGTGAAAAATCGGGTTTATCAGACTCTTATTAGCAGATGTCTTAGTAAGACTCCAGAAGTTTCCTGTACTAGTTAAACATCCTTTCTAACACGAAATCGTATGCATCGATTTAGTTTTATGCTGCCAGTAATGTATCACAAATCTACCCGGATGGAAACTTGATGCTACAGCCTGTAAGCGGTTGGTTACAAATCGTTTGATTTTTGTTTTAGTTTTGTATTTTAAATGTTAGATTCTAGAAAATTAAAGTTTTTCTTTGTACGTCTCACAACAAGATAGCACCACAGTAGGCTACGTTCAAACTGCTGGCTACAGTCAATTAAGAGGAGTAAAAGGAGGAATATTTGAAAAATGAAACGCAAAAGTCGTACAAAATTCTAGCTTCCGGTTTTCGAATCTCTTCTGTACCAGGCGTCCGTGAGTGTAGTCAGGTTCCTGTATAGTGTTTGTGAACGTCCACGGAATTCACTCGAAGACCGATTTGACCTCTTCACGACTCGATCCGCAGATCCCTTGTGGTCTCGCGCCTTATCGTAAAGGACCAGCATCAATGAAGTTCTCGGAGTCTGATGTTCTCTAAATACAAAGGAGAACTTCCCTTCTCGGCCTGTCCGGATACGGGGCATTCTTGTGGGCAGGCCGATTAACATTCAACGAAGGAGGACGCCTGCAACGACCGAGTTCAGCAACGCCCGCTGGTGCCGGCGGTTTCAGCACCCCGTCCGTAAACTGGATTTCCGGGATCACGTCGCCAAACTATTGTCAAATTTTACACGTCACAAATTACACAGAACATCGTGTTTCATACAAACAGACAACACGCCACATACATAGAGTATTACTGTGCTCACTATGAAGGGGGTCGCCAATATCCCCTGGTTGCTGGTCAAGCCACGGCAACCGTCTGGGGTGGGCTTCATACGCTTCTTTTGCTGGGCCAGCTAGAGTTTGAGAAACGCTTTGAGCTCAAGGTCGGCTCTCGCTTTTAAGGAACTGGTCGAATGTTCAAGTGATGATGAAATGTAAAATTGTCATGTATTACAAACTTACTCTTTGTGTAGTGCGGGTGTGTACGGTGTGTTTTGCTTCGGCTGCTGCTGCTGGTACCGGCCGGCCGTAACGGATCTACTTCGATGCTACGTCTGCAACCGTGGTCACCAACTGACCATTCGAAGCTATGGAATCGGAGAGTAGTTGATTGAATTCTTACGAACCCGTTTGAAGGGATCAAACAACACCCTCTGGAACCAGATCGAGATGAGTCGGTTTGGCGGTTATGGTTGTCCTCGTGGTGGATGCCAATTTCCCGCTGGTGCTCTGGGTGGTGCCCGCAGTGCTTACGCTCCGCAGGCTCCTCGACAGAGCAACGGAACCCAATCCATTATTGTAGGCTCCGGGTTGCTGGGGATTTCCCGCTGTAGTTGCCCACTGTTTTCGTTGGATCCTTTGCCTCTTGGGACATCAATTTGGTGGACCCAACTAGCGGATGGACAAGGGATGGTTGGGACCTTCTGACCAGTGTTTCTGTTCATCTGCCCAGTTGCCACGTGTAACGGGAGTTGGTTGAGTCGCCTTGGTAGGATTCGTTGCCAGGATGGCAATGGCAGAGTAGCGGATTGAAAAGCGGTAATTCACTGGCCCGTTTGCCTCGTGTGAACGGAAGCTCTGTGGAACCCACTTGGCGGGATTCTATGGTCAGATTCTTTTGCCAGAATCTTAAAGGGTCCTGGATGGTAACTATAGCTAGGAGGGGTACTTTTTATGGGTGGTAAACCATACTTACTGTCTTACTTGTGTCTGTGATATTATTGGCCTAAGGTCAAGATTTGAAAAAAGATTAGTTCCATGTTTAGTGAATCGATAGAACTGCTTAAAAGATAAATTCAAGGCAATTTCGAGAAAGATCGGTCAGCCACATAATAAGAAGCTGGGTGATAAAACGACGGATAGATGAATATCAAAATGTAGATAAAGACCCTGAGAGGTGCAGTTCTTGAAAGAATGTTACAAACCCCCTGAGAACGACGTACTGCCGTGAATGGTACAGACCCCTGAGAGAGGCAGTACTTGAAGGAATGTGCAAACCCCCTGAGGGGGGCAGTACTTTATTGTAATTACAAACTCCTGATAGCTCTGCTACGTAGTTCTACCTCCCCGTGGTGCAGAGTGGAAACGTGTCTACAGACTTGTCACCTGTAGATGTACGGCCAAGAGAACTACACGTCACACTTGGTACAGTCAGCTACCGACGGGCTGCGTGCCGAGTGTGGCAAAAACGTGGTGCGACTGGGCACCCTGATACCAGTGCTCAGTTGCAAGAGGGAGGGGTCGTAACGTGTATCGGGTAGTCGCGACCCCGATATGCGGGACGACCAAATGTTTGGCGAGTTTCGATCGATCTGCCTTTTGGGGAGGTTCCTGGCCCCGATTCGCGGATACGATTGACTCACGACAGACAGAGGGGCCTTGTGCCGTAACATGTGGCGCCCAGTGGATGGGCCTCAGGTTGAGTCTCGAAGAGTCGAGATGGAGAAAAAGGATGTGTGGTTATCTCCAGACCCGAGGAGAGGCGAGTTGTTCTCGTCTCGAATTGGGTCAAGAGACGTAATGATCGAGGGCTCTCGAGACACGAGGAGAGGTGGGTATAGACGCCTCAATTCGTGTCAAGAGGAGGAATGTGAGGGGGTCTCGAGTCACGAGGAGACACGAGTCAAGACGGCTCAAATTGTGACAAGAGATCGAATGTGTGGGACTCGAGTCACGAGTAGCGGCGAACGGACTGCCAACCCGTAAGTCGTGAATCGTGACAAAGAGTGGATGATGATTGCTGGTGTAGTACGAATAAAACGAGTATTTGCCGTGGAGCGCATTGCGCGAGTATGGTCTCCCATCCCGGGTATAGCCTTCGTTGCAGGTCCGGATGGAAATTATGGCCAGAGGCCCCAGGTGGATTTTATGGCGTAGGGGTACATAATATCATGAGTCGTCCAATTGCACCCATGGCCCCAGAGTAGCAAACTGGGGGGACGCGGTGGCTCGCCGTGCCTTGGAATGCAATCCGTAAAAAGGATTTACCACCTGGGTGATCAACTAATAAAAAAAAAACATACTTACTTGACTTAAATGCTTTCGAATTTCACTCTAACTTTCCACTTTTAAAATAACGATCTTAACTGTCTTGTAACTTAGTTGTAACGTAGTTAACAGTGCGCTAAATGCGTGCTTGCCACAGGTGGAAAGGACGAAGTCTTCTAGTCTTTTGTCAATGAGTTGGCAACCCCTCTAACCCAACATCCGTTCCATTTTCCACTGACGTTTAATTGCTGTCATTCCCGTTTCGTTGAGTTTGAGCTTTGTGTGTGTTTGTTAATTTTAAATTTAAATCTGCTGAATGTTTTCCCATGCTATCATTTTAATTAGGAGTGTCTTATTCATTTATATCTTTAACTAGCTGAACCTATCTTATCTCATATCTTTACATATTTTGTTCCTACTAACGTGAGTTCCATCGGAAAATTGTCGATGAACTACTTGATGTACTCTTAAAAGCATTGAGTGTTCAGAAGGAACATTCCAATACGGCTTGCTCTATGGGGGTTCAACGGGGCAAGATAACCTAAAGGTTACAAGAGTTCCTTGCCTTGGCTGGTCTAGCCTCTGCCTTCCTTTCCTATCCGTAACAAGCCTGCCTATCGATGACCTTTGTTAGTAGCGCCAACTTGAGCCCCTTGGCTTCATCGATTTGGTTGGGACTACATCGACGATCAACTCCTGATGACAGCAACGGATAGACGTCAGAACCGGGAAAGCGGCAAGTGAAAAATGCGCTAGATGATAAAACTTTTGCGAGAAAGGTATAATTATAGAAGTTTTCGGATAGATTCATAAGCAATATTGTGTTGTGTTGTGTTGTGAAACAAAGCATCCAAATGTCTTGGTTTTATGTTTGGAGTAGCGAAAGACTTCCTACTACCAGAACGGTGCTGAACGACTCGAGGCGCTATTTGCGATACGCCCTTAGGCACCTGGACTGGTAAGACCATTTTCGCTTACCAAGCTACGAAAATCGATGCCGCCTTATAGCCATTGACACTCTTCAAGCCCGTGTTCAAAGACCACGGATCAGGATCTTCAATTGTATGTTCCCCTTCGAATGAATGATTATGAAGCGAACAGTGCCCTCATCAGTGCAATGAAACCGTTCAACCGTTTTGCCGAGCATTTTGACTTCGACGTTCGAGGGATTTTTTCCGAAGAAAAGTTGCCTTCAGGACCCCATAGTTAGGACCTAAGTGTTTTGTTTTATTTTAATTTTAAGTCATCATTTTGATCAATATGTGATCAGTTGATCAGAAATTAATAAAACATACGCAGAAATCTCAATCCGCTTGAACACTTTTACCACTTACCGTTAGCAGAATTCTCACATCGCAATGAACCTCTCTCATCAGCCAGCTCTTATTTTTACAACTCGGTAGCAGCACAGAGAACAGACATCGAGCCCCGAACAAAAATGTGTTGAAAACGTGTGTGAGAATACCAACCTAAGTTTCAAACCAAATTCGTAAGTGGACTAACATCCATAAAATGTCGCTACCAGTACACACATTTTTCCTTTTTTTCGACACGCTTAGAAATTAATACTCATAGCTTATCTCAAATGAGGCCATTGCAATATATGAGAGTAACACAACTTTTTGTGTAATAAATTTTAAGAACATCTTGATTTTTAAAAAATGCAAATCATATTTCAATCATACTTTAATCGCTGTCATATGTCCCAGCATATGCCCCATATTGTTCAATCAATATTGACGCTGAATTGAAAGTTGAATTCCAAGTTTTAAAGGATGTCTGTCAGTAAATAGTTTTCTAGAACAGAGAATGTGAACATAAATGTTTTTTTTAACAATTCTTTATTTGAAACGGCTCATACCTTTAGGCTTTAAGGAGCCAAAATCGATTTTGGTTGTTTACAATTGCTTTCTTAACTTAACACTTTGTGAGAGAAGAAAGGAAGATAGAAAGGGAAATGTGAAAATAAAAAAGAAATTATAGACGAAGATCGATAGCTTTTAGAAAAAGGTAGATTTCGAACATGTAGTCCAAATCTAGCACAGCTAGTACATCTCTAACTGGAACATTAGGTGGTTTTCCTCGGGCCCTAAGGGAGTCTATTAAATTCGTTCTGGCGACAAGATGGACCTCACACGACCAAACAATATGCTCGATGTCATGGTAACCTTGGCCGCAACTACACAAATTGCTGCCAGCAATGTCAAAACGATAGAGTACCGCGTCTAAGGAACTATGATTGGACATGAGACGGGAAAATATACGAATAAAATCCCGACTCAGGTCCAACCTAACATAAATCTTATAATTGTTAATTATGAGTCGGTATTCCGGTTGATGTTATCTTGTAACTCATGTATTATTATTTACTCATTTCTCTCTGTTATTATTTATTCATTTCTACTGATTACTAACCCTGAGTTACAAGTCCTCATGTATCGATCTCAGGTACAGGCGCGGTCCTATGGGGGGGGGGGGTGATCGGGGTGATCACCCCCCCCCCCCAAGCGGCAAAAAACCGTTACGAAATACTCGCAAACGCTGGATTTTGTATAAAAACTTTAAACTTTTAATAGTAGGTGTACTTCCGAATTCTCAAATTTTTCCACTCCGTGGGGGTGTTTTTTCAAGGAAAGAATTTATTATTCATTTAATAGCTTAAAACTGAAAAAGTCGGTTCGCCAAACTAAAACAGCTGTAACTGAATTGCACCGAACTGGACCGAATTTCATCAAATAACTTTTGTTGAGGTACAGCGTTGAATTAGAATTTGCTGACCATATACGCTACCGGCCAAAAGTTTGGGATCACCCCCTCAAAAACAAGAAAATTTGTTTGATTATATTTCAGTCAACTGATGACATAATGCATTTCTTTTGAGCTCATTCTATGTTCGAAAATCAAAACCATTTTCGTATGTTTTGGCAAAATGTATATTTTAACTTAATATGACTTAAACTTAGCGTAAAGTTGGAAAATTTCCAAAAAATCGCACTTTATATTTCAACCCGATCAGTTCAGGGTAGGGTGGACCGAATTTAAAAATTCGAGTTGCATTTTAATCTTTTTTCATAAATGTCAAAAAACATTTTTTTAAATTTTGTGCTAAAAAATTTGCATAGTGCTTTAAACAAATAAAATAGCTACTTAAGTTATCGATCAAAAGTTTGGGCTCACCTCCAATATGATGTATCGGCAAAAAGTTTGGGATCATGTGAAACATGCAATTTAATTTCTTGCGTATCTCTGTCATCAAACAAGGTATCGCTTATCTGATAAGTTATATTTAATGCTCATGAGTTGTTTTCGCTTTTTGGATATTTAGTAAAAATGTTATTTCATACTATCTTCGTTAAAATTTTAGCCATAATTTGATTATTTTTTTTTTTTGATAATGTCCACCGGTATATTCAATAAATACCTGCAAACTTGTTTCGATTCTTTTTAAAAGAAAAAAAGACTCGAGCCTTTAACTGTTAAAACCTTTGGAGCCGTCCAGATACCACGTTGACAGAAAAATGAGATTTTTACCCCCTTCTCCCTCTCCGTTCAAACGTGTGGACATTTGGCAATCCCCACCACCCTCCTCCAGTATTCACCTGGACAGATTCGATTTTTGTTGCCTACAACATTTTCATTTCTTGGTTTAATTTGTATTGCAATTTCTAATTTACAGAATACATCTCAATTAGAGATTCTTAAACGCCCATATTGTTCTCTGAATTGAAGATATCGTAACTGTCTAGACAATTTGAATTGAAAAGTAGCATTCAATTTTCAGAATATTTTTTTTAAAATAATTTCTTGTTCTGGAAAGTTTTTGAAAAAAATGAGATTTGATAGTATTCGCCTCAACGTAGCAAAAATGATCGATTTTGATTTATTGATATAAAACAGTTTTTCATAATTCAAACTATTTTCAGATATTTAGAATTTTAATCTACATACTTTTACGTTTGAAAAAAAAAAAATAAAAATTTTAGAGAAATAAATGGAAAATTGCCAAACACATCAAATTAAAAATGTGTTTTCTCTAAATAAGTTTCTATTTTTTAAAGTAAATCACTTATTTTTCTTCCCAAGGCTTATTTACTGTGATATTTTACGTCTTTCATTAGCTTTTATGCTTTTATACCCCTTTGGCTTGAAGGGCCTCTTTCAATTTGAGCCGTTATCACAATTAAATCATTTGAATAATGATCAATAGTTTTTATAAAAAAATCTATTATTTATTTTCAAACTTTCAAAATTAAGTTAATTAAGAAAGAAACGGTTACGATAAAAAATTTTTGAGACCACATTATGATTAAAATTATTAAAAAACATCAATTATGGGGATTTTATGGTAAAAAATAAATTACATTAAAAATGTGAAACTTAGATTATTGGTTGAAACTTGATATCAGTTATGCTTCAAATTCTATACAAATCACGAAAAAAAGTGTTTTTCACCTGCTTTGATTAGTACTTTTGCTACATCACTTTAAAATATTACTCACAGTGGTATTTTTTTTGCAGAATATTCGGTGATGCAGACAGTACTTTTGAACACATTTAAAGCTTATTGAGAATTTTTCATGTTCAGAATATTCGTTTCCCCGAATACTTGAAAAGGGCCAATAGTTGGTATTCGGCCGTTCGCACTATTCGATACATCTCTAATGATATCTATTCAATTTTCGAAAAATACTGAAAACACTAATTCTAAAACTACAGGACAAAATCTGAAATCGAGTTCAGAAATTAATTTCCAGAATCAATTTTTTAAACACAGGCTCCAAAAACTTACCTCTGTTTTAATTTTTACCAGATGATAAAACTATTCCGTAATTTCCGACTATTTTCTCGGGAACAAGACAATCGCTCAGGTTGAACATTTGAAAGACATTTTTTCTAATTTTTGACCAACAAGGCTGGATTTCAGGATTCACACCAATTATATCGCAGTTACTGTTTTTAGCTCATCTACACAATAATATTTAAAATTTGAAGTAGAAATCCAGCTTCATGATTTAGGTTAAAAAATCCACGCTGAATGTAAAAGTTTGGTTATTTCAATGGCAATTGATTATGGATTATCACTGCAATTTTGAAATAGTTTTAACATTCAGAAATTGACTCTTTATGCAATATGTTTTTATTTAATTCAATCATTATAGAAATTTTTTTAAAATATTGAGAACATGAAGAAAAAAATCGACTTTTCACTTTTTTCATAAATAATTCGTTACAAATTAGTTACTTTTTCTTTGGATTCAGTTCCAATAAAGCTCATAACATATCTACTAGACTTTTATAAGAGCTTGACACTCAAGAAAAAACAAATGAAAATGAAGTTTCAAAAGCTTCATACCTAAAAATATAATTTTGATTATCTTATTTTAGAATGAAATTTATATTTTTAAATTGAAGAGTTTTAATAAGAATTTATAATAATTCAATACTTTCGAACAACGATTCAGCAAAATATTTCATAAAAATAATGAAATATTCAGTTTTTAATTCATAGCAATTATTAAAAAACACTTTTTTCAAATAATTGTTTTGGAATCATTGCAAAATGAGAATCATTAAAATTTTTGGTGAGTGTCTTACCCGGATATGAAGATTCCCATTAATATATTGTGGATTACTTGAAGATTTTTTTTTTACAATTTCTTCCAAGAATTTTTAAAGTTATAATTTTTTAACTGCAAAATGTTTAATTACGGAAATATCTTTTTTTCAACACTTTTTTATGGTAAACATCTATGATTCGCAGATTGTTTTATAAAAAGATATCGAAATAAGTATAATGAGGAAATTTGTAAATAGTTTTCACTATTTTTCTTTAATTTCAAATTTTTCAAATTTCAAACCTACAAGTATACAAACCTACTAAATACAAGACTTATTTGCAACTGCAAACACCCCCCCCCCCCTTCCTCCATGCACCACTATGTTTCTCAAAATTAACCTTTTTCCGCCAGATATTTACGATCCTTCTTATTGACTGATTTTTGAAAATTTGGAAAATCACCCCCCCCCCCCCCCCCAAGAGCCAACTCTAGGACCGCCCCTGCTCAGGTAACATAAACCAGAATATCGAGCCATAATTTACAATTATAACATTTATGTTCACATTTTCTGCTCTAGAAAACTGTTAACTGATAGTAAAATCCCAACACATACTTTAACACTTGGAATTCAACTTTCAATTCAGCGCCAAAATTGTTTGATTGGTGCATATGACAGCGTTCAAGTGTGATTGAAATATGATTTGCATTTTTTTTAATCATGATGTTTTAAAATTTATTACACCAAAATTTGTGTTACTGTCATACATTGAACCGGCCTCATTTGAGATAAGCTATGAGTATTAATTTCTAAGCGTGTCGAAAAAATGAAAATAAAAATAGGTGTACCGGTAGCGACATCTTATGGATGTTAGTCCACTTACGAATTTGGTTTGAAACTTAGGTTGGTATTCAAACACACGTGTTGAGCTCCAGCTCGAACTCTGTTCTCTGTGGTAGCAGTCTCCATCTGCGGAAACATATTTTTTCTTAGACAAAAGTATCAAGCCACTAATTTCAACTAGCATCAAATATAGTAATTAAACGAATATCCCTCGCTCTTCAAAAAACAAGGCGACACATCAAGCACGCCATCATGTGGAGAAAGTTCCAACTATTATGTATAAACATCGACGATCTGATCTACTCCTGGTGGATATCTGACTTGTAGGTAGTGCTATTGCCGCTGATGGTGGTGATGGTGGTACTATCAGTGACTTTCGTAAGAACTTTCGTCAGTAGGTGGTGCTGACATGCGTGTCCTTGATGAGATGTATGGAGAAGGCAGTGAGGTATATTTGTTTTACTTTATTTGCTAGCATGAACTGCTATCAACTATAACCATGGTAAATATTTATACGTAAAAACTTCAATTAACTTTGTTGCGGTTGTTCCTCAAAAGCTGTGTTGTTGATATTTTCAATCAGCCATCTGAATGATGATACTGAAATCTGAATAAGGATTTTTAATTTGAGCTTGAAATCTAATTTTTCTGAAACCGAACTCTATTTTCACTCATGCCTCATGCCTCCCAAGTATTGAACAATCATCGATGATTTTAGTGAAACTTACGGCATGTTTACATATATCTTTCACAAGATGATTCCGGTTCCACTGAAATTGATAAATATTTCACTCATGCGTTAGTTTGCATGTTTACCCTTGATAAATTTCTTCCCTTTATATAAGCACATTTGTGTGATCACAAATCTGACAACATCGTGTAATCCGATGCAATTACATGCAATATTTGCTTTTACTTTTTGTTTATTCTATTACCGATTGAATCGTTCTCTTGCTCAACGAATGAAAATTCACTCAAATTTGCCAAGAGAAAAAAAACATGCTCTCTCTCGATTCTCGATCGAGCAAAGATCGCTGCTCGCTTGCTCCCGGCCGAGTTTACAATTTAATCAAAGAAGGCGGTGAAACCAAAAATCCTAAGAGAGCGATCCCGCAGTTGTTGTGCCGGCTTGGTTCGAATCGGTTCACTCGGTTGACCTCTACGTAACTCATTAATCAACTTCCGATCAAAATGGTTTCCAACAAAACGTTCTTCTCCTGGGCCTATGTTTATTGTGGGTTGGGATTCGTTGGGGCGCTGCGATCTGTCCTTCTCGGACTTTTGGACACTCATGTAGGCATCGGTAAGTATGCAGCTGTAGCGTTCCCGGAAATTCTCCGATGGCAAAATTCCCCCTTTTTTTGGTCATGCATCATGTTTCGAGATCCAAGCTAACAGCTAAAAGCTGTTTGTAGAATAAATTAACTCGCAGCTGGATCTTCGCAAAATCTAAAAATGAACTCCAAACAATCGGCGGCTCAGCCGAATTAAGATGTGCCTCGCACATGGCTTGTTCTGGTATCATTCGACTGTTTGGCGTTGATCGTTCTGAACCAAACTGGGAAAGAAAACAGAATAGGTCGTGGGATTAAAACTTGAGTTTGTCCATGAAAGTGTTCTGGTAAAATGATACTTCCCAGACAATTCCCATTCTCTAATTAGTTTATTTGATGTGGCTAGTTTGTGTCTGTTTTGGTTGGATTAAAATAAATATTTTTGTTTAAATTAGTTAAATTTGCAAGTTTAAAAAAACTTCAAGTTATGGTTGTCGGATTCGGTGATACCAAAAATCTTTAACACAACCGATAGCGTCTATAGTCTCGAGAATTCGTCAATAGACTGACTTTCCAAACGCAGATTTCATAAACCACAGAGTATTCGTTGCTTATATAACACAGTAGGTTTCAGTTATTGTTAACATTTTTACATCTCAGAATGAAAAGACTGTGAATCTGCACAGATAAAGTTAAGACAGAAATTACAAATTCACATGTATATTTAAATATTATTTAACGTTGAAACTTTAAACGATGATTTATCACTTCAGACTCACACTTTTACTCAGATGACAATTCTTTCTTAGCTCCGACTAATGCATTGATTTAGCTCATCTGATTTCATTTCCAGATTCCGTCTGATGTTTCCCATCATAGATCTAGGATTTTGGACACTATATACATTTCAGATTTTAGAATCATGTGATAATTTGATTTCACATTTAATGTGAAAATGATAACTTAAAATTTCAATTTAACTTGCAGATTAAACCTTACATCCATATTCGTAGCTTTATTATGTATAGTTTGAACTACCAGATGCATATGTAGGTAAAGCCCAATCAATATAATTCAAATTATTTTTTTTTTAACTACCACTCTATTCTCCAATCAATGAAAGTCATAGTAAATTTAAAACACCTTTTATTTGAAATGTGAACTTGGTGATGATCGATTATTCTTTCCCAAAACATTCTTTGAACTTTTCAAATATTATTAAATAAATATGGATAAATTTCTCACTAGAGGTAAAGGTCACAATTTTTCGCATAAAATTCTTAATTTCTTTTTTGTTTTGCATAAAATTCTTAATTCAGACTCAGATTTTGCTTTTTTTTTTTGAACTTCATA
>NC_073691.1:198130984-198148873 GCF_029784155.1 Uranotaenia lowii
AGTAAATTCTGGTTGGTTTCTTTTATTTGATATGAATAAAAACTTAAAATTAATTATCAAATTCCGCGAAAACATTTTCGAAATTATCTCTCCATTGTGGTTTTCTTCACGCGAAGACGAACGTAACCAAAAAAACTGCATGCAAATCGGATGAACCGGAAGATAATGTGAAGTTAGATAACAACTTTAGAAGGAGTATAAGTTTTATCAAAAAAAAATCATTATTTCAAAAATTTTGATTCTTATCACATCTTGAATTGATGCTTTCATTTACATTTTCAGGGTACCGTGTAAACTTGCTCGTCAACGGCTTGACTTGTTTCTTTTTCCTCGGCGTTTTGCTAGCCGGAGTAATAAAGGTGAGTTGCCCCAGTAAGCTGAGTCGGTTTGGGGTTATTTTTTAATTTCGCAAATCCTGGAGTCTAAAAAACTTAGTTTTGGTTCAAAACTCATCCATGATTTTTTGCAGAATTTTTAAGTAACGTTTACAAGAGTAAAATTGAACTTTGAGCTTTGTATGGGAAAATTTAATATTTTGTACTGAAAAATCAACACAATTTTTGTTTCTTCTGTAAAACCAAGCCTGCTAATGGTTTTTTTGCTAATTTATAAATTTTCTTAAGAAAATTTTCTGCTGAACAACATTGACCCAAGACTGTAACTTCGTATCTTATTGGGTAGAAAAGTTATTAGCTGTTAAACAAGGGTATGTCTTTTGGCAATGAAAAACAATAAATTCAATTGACATCACTGCTGGGTGCACAGCGAGGTATTGCATGACTTATTTTCATGCAATACCTCTATAGGCACCAGCAGTGATGTCAATTTAATTTATTGTTTTTCAATGCCGCAAAAAATAACCCTGTTGAACAGCTAAAACCTTTTTGCCTGATAAGATATGAAGTTCAAGATTTCGACAATGTTGTTTAACGGGAAATTTTCTTTGAATTTTTTATAAAATTTGCACAAAAACCGTTAGCAAGCTCGACTCCTCAGAAGACACACACATGATGTCGATTTATCAGTACAAAATCTTAAATTTTCCCATACAAACCTAAAAATTTAAATTTACTCATGAAAACGTTACTTAAAAATTCTGCAAAAAATCATGGATGAGTTTTGAACCAAAACGAAGCTTTTTAGACCCTAGGGTTTGAGGAATCAAAAAATGACCCCAAATCGACTCAATATATTCCCCTACTGGTAAAATTTAATGTGACTGTCACATGAATATTCTGTTTTCATTAATTTCCTGCAGAGACGGGCCTCGTTCATTCGAGCTTACATCCTGTACCTGAAAATTCACTTCACAGTCGGTATGATCCTGCTCGTTCTGTTCCAAGTTGGTCTTGTCCTGTTTGCCTCATCCTACGTGTTTGCCTCATCCTACGATGATGATAAAAACAAAGCGGAAGTTCAAACGATCTCGTTTATTGTCCTCTGCGTTATGGCATTTGTGATGGCCTTGGCAATCGGTATGGACTCTAGAGGTTAAGTTTTTACTGAAGACTGTACGATAGCTAACATTTGTTTTCATTCTAGCCTTCTTCTTCTTTGCGCTGTGGATCCTAAAGGGGACTCTGAGGGCGGTGGAACAGGAACTCGGCAAAACTCACTTTGCATTGACGACTCCAGAAAAGAAGGGATTGGAAGTGTGATCGGGTTGATAACATTCTACCTTTTTGAGATATTGTGCCCAACGTCTTCTCACTTTACGATGGTCTGCTTACTTTAAGATGTTATCTATGATTGATATCTTCGAAAAGTAATAAAAAAATAAAATATCTTATTCCATCACGCTGCAAATACATTAGATTTTTATATTGGAAATCTAGGTAGAAAAAGTTTAAAGTGTATTTCTACATTAAAGTGATTTTTAAGCTGCTAGAAAGTTGAAAAAAATGGCATCACTTGAAAGTAACATTGCGAAATAAAAATCGTAAAAAAAACACGGAATCATGTAGTAAATGATGAATTCTAGAGTTTGTTTTGATTAGGTCGTTTGAACCATTATAAACAAAAGCTATTGACTGTAAACGATTGATAAACATGTATTCTATGTTAGATAAAACCTTGGTTTCATTTAGTCAACGAATAACTTTAACATTATGATTTGAATTTAAGACATATTTTCTTAATTTCGAGTGCAATTGGTTTTTAAAACCTTTTGCGTTGCACTGCTTTGCCGTGCATGCAGAAGGTCGCTAAAAAAAAGTTTGGCGAGTTGGTATATCGGTCCTTTTGCATCTTCGCAGAAAATGCTTTAAAATATTTGGAATTTTGTGAAAATTGCAAATAACTCGAACGAAGCTCGTTTAAATAAGAGTGACTAAAGCTATCTTAGTACCCCAAACGGCTCAAATTTGTTGCTGTGCAAGTAAAACAATTAAGGGAGAGTGAGGATACTTGATCCCTGGGAATATTCTATATCTCGAAACAGTAATGTCTTAAAAATATCAAGGGTTCTAGAAAAATGTGCCAAATAGAACAAAACAACAATGCTTTTACCTCAACAAATTTTAAAAAAGTTATTTTTCGAGTTTTTCAATGCGATTTGAAGATTTTTTTTATCACTTTAAAATGTTTCTCACTTAATAAATTTATATAAAAAATATTTATTTTAAAATTTCAATCGTTAGAGTATAATTTGAACTTCATTATGCCATATTTTTTCAACGCAATAGGAAACCCTCATTTTTTTTAAGAAGAAGTTTTACAAAATGTATGTTATGGGTATAATTAACCCATAGAGCCCAAAATAATATATTATTTATCTGAATAGATCGTGATCGTTGGTCATCATGAAATTACTTATAAATAAGAGCAAGTTCACTCGTGTTGGGAGAAAATGGTAGAAATTTTGACACTTGTAGTGTAGCATATTTTGAAAATTTCACCATGCAAAAATGTTTTCAAGATCCTTGGGCGTTGTATTTTTTTTATAGCACTGTTTCTATTGCTATTTTTGCATCATAGCATGCGAGAATACAACGCGTGCTGTAAAAATTCTTGAAAGCCACAGATCTTGAAATGTTTCGCATGGTAAAGTTTTCAAAATGTGCTAAAAGTGTCAAAATTTCTACCACTTTCTCCCAACACCAGTAAACTTACTCTAACAAGTTCGATGGTGTCATAAAATTTCCCGCAACTTAATAGCAATCAATCCAGACAGATATTTTAAAGATCTATCAAAACAAATAGAGCAAAGAAAATTGCACTTGATGCTCAACCAATGAAGTTTGTTTCAGTTGTGGAAAAGTACGTATTTATTCATTATCACAAAAAAAAAACCTGACCTTATAATAGAGTAACGAATCACGGGCAGCAAAATTTTCCATTCACTTCTTCCGCACCACCAATTCATACAGGTCGGTCCGTTTCTGTTGCAGGACTGGGATTTGACTGCGGGCTTCCGGCAACGTTTTCAGCGTCAGATCGGCCACGATGATCTCCTGGTATTCGGTTCCCTTCTGCAGCACCTGGCCCCACGGATCGACCACCAGCGAGTGTCCATGGGCGACCAGCGTGGCGTGGGGATCCCGGGCCGGCGAACAGAATGCCACAAACATCTGATTGTCCAGGGCTCGAGCCCGGGCCAGAAGCTCCCAGTGCATCTCTCCGGTGTAGGTGTCACAAACGGCCGGATAGATCAGTAGATCGCAACCCAACTGCCGGTAGGCGGCCGCAAACTCCGGAAAGCGCATGTCCCAGCAAACCCCGAGGCCAACCTGGGTCTCTCCGACCTGGAACGTCGTGTAGCTCTCGCCGCGGGTAAACACTTTGGACTCCTCGATTTCCAGTTTACCGGGGATGTTGGTGTCACACAGGTGTACCTGGGAAATGGGAATCAGAGTAAAAGATCGATTCAGCTTATTAAAGGTCCAAGGAATGTTCCATTTAAAAAGTCACATCCGAAGAATCGATCCCAGCCAGAACAATCCATCGATATTTCCTATTTTTCAAGCTGAGTTCTGCATGAGCATGAGAGAAGGCTTGTTTAAATTTATTTATTGATTTTCGTTCTTGGTATTCACGAGTGCATGTGAACATCGCGATGACGACGCCTAGAAGTTAGGTTTCTAGACACTTGAGATAGCGTCTACTTTCAGCTCTCTATTGTTCCTTAATTTTTTTGTTTACGAGGATTCTTGATCCGTATCTGAAATGCTTCAAGTAGCTGAAGTTTGGCGATTTGAGGGCGTTCAAAAATATTTTACAGCATTTATACAATTCTCTTACTTAATATTTGAGCGATTTTCTTGGGTTGAATACCGCATTTGAAAGAGTTAACATGTCATAGACCTTTTGGGGGTCCAAATTATCGGATATCGATTAACAAATGCGTGTTCACTGTTTGACGTAAACTTTATTAATAATCATTTCTATGTACAACTATTGGCTATTTATACTGTTTGGTGTGTATGTGTGTGTAAAAGATCGAATGTGTCGTGTATGCTATTGTACATGCAAGCTGTTGTATGTTATTGCTATTGTTGTTCGCTATTGTCTGCTTTCGCTGTCGACTGTCGTCTGCTGTTGTTGTTGTTGGTAGCCGGCTATAGTCTGTCGCCGGTAATTGCTGCTACCTGAAATTGCGTGTCGCTGATTGGCTGACGCAATTGTCGCGTCGCTGATTGGCCGGCGCAAGCGTCGTGCGTTCTGGATGTGGAATGTTCTCGATGAGAATGTTCTGGAACATTCGATGCGCTGACGTAAGAAGGGATCGGCGGTAAAGTACGCCACAACCTGCTTTCTTCAAACGAAAATGGTCATGTTAAAGGATGGTCAAACAATGAATTTGGAATTTGGATTTGAAATGAGAAACTCCATGCTTTAGAATCTACAGTCTACAGACCTTTCCTTTCACTTCCTTCCAGGCAACAATTTTGAAGTTGAAGCCAAAAACTGTTTCTAAAGTCCGTTTGCAGATTTACTTTTCCAAAAAAAATTCCTACCTTCAGTAGAACTTAGGTTGAATTTGTGTTAAGGCATTAACATGGGCGCTAGTGGCCCCTTCAATGTTTTTTTCACAATTTCTTTGAGGATTGGAGACATGCTATGAGCTCATAAGTCGTCTGTAGATTCTGAAATATTTGGAGCATAATTCTCTCTTCTAATGAGAATTTTTTAAATTTGATTTTCGGATTCAGCGCCCGAATTCACATTAAAAGTGATCTTCAGCTTATTTAGTTAAAAAATGCTGTAAACTATTGTTATTAATAAAACTTTTCTTTATGGAAGTTAAGCATTTGACAGCTTTACACATTTCATTAAATCGAGCTTAAAAACAAAAGTTTTGTTCATTTTGTTTCGTTCCGACACGAGCTAATCAAACCCTTTTCAAAAAGTTCTCAGTTTTTTGTCGAGAAGAAAAACGTGCAGCGAAATTAAATTCCCAAATTTGTTCTCAGTCTAGAAAACTCAATAATATTTTTATAAAAATTGACAACTTTTACAAAATTAGCATGAACGACATAATTGAAAAAGGTGTCAAAATTGTCAAAAACTACCAAATTAACAAAAATGTGACAATGGACAAAATGACTAAATAAATGAAATTCTACAAATTGACAAAATCAACAAAGAAATCGGAAAATTTGAAGAAAATGATTAAATTGACAATAGAAAAAATTGAAAAAAATGACCAAAAGTTCAAAATTGATAAAAATGACAAAAATAACAAATAAAAAAAATGACAAAAATAACAAATATGACAAAAATTAAAAAAAATGACAAAAAATGACAAAAATGACAAAAATGACAAAAATGACAAAAATGACAAAAATGACAAAAATGACAAAAATGACAAAAATGACAAAAATGACAAAAATGACAAGAATGACAAAAATGACAAAAATGACAAAAATGACAAAAATGACAAAAATGACAAAAATGACAAAAATGACAAAAATGACAAAAATGACAAAAATGACAAAAATGACAAAAATGACAAAAATGACAAAAATGACAAAAATGACAAAAATGACAAAAATGACAAAAATGACAAAAATGACAAAAATGACAAAAATGACAAAAATGACAAAAATGACAAAAATGACAAAAATGACAAAAATGACAAAAATGACAAAAATGACAAAAATGACAAAAATGACAAAAATGACAAAAATGACAAAAATGACAAAAATGACAAAAATGACAAAAATGACAAAAATGACAAAAATGACAAAAATGACAAAAATGACAAAAATGACAAAAATGACAAAAATGACAAAAATGACAAAAATGACAAAAATGACAAAAATTACAAAAATGACAAAAATGACAAAAATGACAAAAATGACAAAAATGACGAAAAGACAAAAATGACAAAAATGACAAAAATGACAAAAATGACAAAAATGACAAAAATGACAAAAATGACAAAAATGACAAAAATGACAAAAATGACAAAAATGACAAAAATGACAAAAATGACAAAAATGACAAAAATGACCAAAATGACAAAAATGACAAAAATGACAAAAATGACAAAAATGACAAAAATGACAAAAATGACAAAAATGACAAAAATGACAAAAATGACAAAAATGACAAAAATTTCAAAAATTCAAAAATGAAAAAAAAAATTACAACTAAGTTCACTGTTTCACTCCTATTTGATAAATTTAGTTGGTTTTGCAAAATTGATTATATTTTTAAATTTAGTTAAATTTGTTCCTTATGTAAAATTTTTAAAAAAATTGTCGATTTTTTGTTATCTTTAAACAATTTTTTGCCTTGTGTCATTTTTAACCTTTTTTATAATTCTTGTCGAATTAGTCAATTTTTAAATTTTGGTCAATGCTGTAAATTTCGTCATTTTTGTCAAGTTGGTCAGTTTTGTTATTCATGTTAAATTTGTCAATTTAGTGAATTTGATTATGTATGTAAACTTTGTTTTTTAACTGCAAAAATTAAGAAAATTAAACAAATTTAACAAAATGGGTAATTTAACAAAAATTACAAATTGATGAAAAATGATCAAAAATAAAATAAATTGAAAAAATACTGATAAAATGAACAAGACTGGAAGAAATAACAAAAATGACAAAAAATAACAAAAGTGAAAGTATTGATAAAATTTACAAACTAGAAGACTTAAAACATTTGAAAAATTGTTAATTTTTTTTTACATGTCAAAACTTACAAAATTGACAAAAATGACAAAATTGACCACACTGAGAGAGATAACAAAACTGACAAAAATGAAAAAAAAACGGCAAAAAGGAAAAAAATGGCAAAAATGACTATAATTACAGAAATGACAAAAATGATAAAAATCACAAAAATTCCAAAATTGACAAAAATGAAAAAAAACGACAATAACGACAAAGTTCTCTCTTGTCATTCATATCAATTATGTTTATTTCATCAGTTTTATCTATTTTTTAAATTTTGGAATATGTCAAATTTGTTAATTTTTTAAATGTAATCAATATTGTAAATTTTTTTAAAATTTTGTGAATTTTGTAACTTTGAATAATTGTTTGCCTTTTACCATTTTTTCCTTTTTTTTCATTCTTGTCGATTTTGTCAATTTTATCAATTTTTAAATTTCTTCAATTCTGTCAATGTGTCATTTTTGTCAATTTCGTAAGTTTTTTCATTGATGTTATTTTTGTCAATTTTGTCAATCATTTTTGTTAACTTTGTTTGTTTATCTGCAAAAATTCAGAAAATTCAACAAAAATAAGAAAATTGAAAGAATGGATCAATTTGACAAAAATTACAAAATTGATGAAAAACTGGTTAAAAAATTAGGAAAATTGAAAATGCTTAAATAATTAGACAAGAGTGACGGAAATTACAAAAATTGCAATAATGATAATATTTGCAAATTTAACAATTAAATTTACAAATTTTAATTCAACAGAAATGACAAAATTGACCAAATGAGTCAATTTGACGAAAATTAAAAAAAAAACTGTCAAAAATTAAAAAAAAGTGTCTAAACTTATAAATTGAAAAAAAATGACAAGACCGAAGGAGTTAACAAAAATGACAAAAATTAAACAATGACAAAAATGACAAAATGACAGAAATGAAAAAGTAACAAAAATTTCCATAACGAAAAAATTCACGGTTGTCATTTATGTCAATTATGTTTATTTTTCCAGTTTTATCAATTTTTTTTGGCTTTGTGAAATTAGTTAATTTTATCAAAGTGGTCAATTTTGTCACTTTTGTCGATTTTTTTCAATTTAATAACTTAAAACCATTTTTGCCGCTGTCAATTTCGTCCGTTTCTCCATTGTTGTCAATTTTGTCTTTTTTTTTTATTTTGGTCAATTCTGTCAATGTTGGCATTTCTGTCAATATCGTCAGTTTTGGCATTTATGTGAATTATGTCAATTTGATCAATTTTATCATTTATTTTAATTTTGTTTTTTTCTTATTTGTTAGTAAATTTTTCGAATTTTCGACCGTTCTTTTTATTTTGTAAATTTTTGTTATTTTGTTTTAAAATTTCTAAAACCTTTCAAATTTTTAACCCAAAATCAAGAAATTTACAAAAGTGTTAAAATTGAAATAAATATATAAAATAGACAAAATTGTCAATAATACCAAGATTGGCAAAAATTAAAAAAATTAAATTTAACTAAATTGGCAAAAATGCCAAAACAACGAAATAGAAATTATTGACAAAATGTTTAAAATTCTCATAATTTTCAAAATTTTTAAAATCAACTATTGGACCCTGTTTTACCGCATCGTATTTTACTTCGGCGATTTTAATTTTACCCAGTTATGTTTTCAATGTTCTCGATTTTTCCATTTCAGAGGTCGATATGGAAAAACGTTCAATTATTTAAATCACATGGATGGGCAACTATTTTTAAAAAGTATTCTTAATTCTTATATTTAAGTTACCATATTCTGTAACACCAAAAAGAGTTCATTGATATTATGTATACTTATTTCCCAAAAAAAATCATATAAACGGGTTCATACAGGATATTCCAGAATCCAATTATTTAAAAATCACCAATAAGTTGCAAATAAAGGTATTAAGATGAACATTATGATAAATTACAAATACATTTATCTCATATTCCATTTTGAATTTTTATATTTTCAAATTGTTTTGGGTTTACTGCGTTAGAAAGTCTTAAGTCATAATTTGATGATTCAGAATTTAAAAAAATTTTCATTTGTTTAGGATTTTGTACCTATAATATTTATAAACATAAGATTAACAGAATGTTAGAAAGGCTAGAATCCACCGTCAATCAGGGTTTTTTTTCTAAACGAAACATGTTAGATTTTTCAGGAACACAGTTTCACTTTTTCTAAGTTTTGTTATTTAGATTGAAAGAGTTGAAATGTTGAAAAAAAAATTAAATAAATAAAATCCAAAATATGAAAAATTTTAAAATTTTCCGGACAAGAATTCAGAGTATTAAATTCTTTTAAAATTATTTTCATAACATGAGATCAAAGATTCAGATCTCCTGTGTCATTTTTCTACGATCGTTTTTCTTTAATTAGCCGACAGGTAGTAACGTTTCCGTTCTTATGTCGGATGTCGGACTCATATTACATAATAGCCCGTACTCGGACTGAAGGATAAAATTGGGCGCTACAAACCTTCCGGTGTTTGGCAACGAGGGAGCCATCCGGTCCCCAAACGGTGCAGGTGTTGTACAGTTTCCCATCGCACAGCTCCACAAACGATCCTCCCACAATGTGAACCCCGAAGTCGCTCGCCGCCTGACTGAGCGCTTGGCTCGTCATTCCTGCCGGAATTTCTTCGGCGTTTGCCTCGAAATCTGCCTCATTGTACGGACAGTTGAAACTTTCGGGCAGCACCACCAGATTTGCGAACTTTTCCTTCTTGGCAATCCGGATCAAATCCACTGCATTCTTGAGGATCTTCTCCTTTGGTCCGGAGATCTTCAGCTGAATCAGAGCTATTTTGATGACCATTGCTGGGAACGCGAATTAACCGATCACTTCACAACTCGTCAACCAACCGATAGCAACTGGCGGCGATCTCCGAAAATGGCAGATTCGAGATGATCTTCGGTCATTCGGAGGATCATTCGTTCAGATCAGACGCTTACCACCACGAATGACCTCCACAAGGCTAGCGACGCCCATTGCTGCATGGTTGATCGTTACCGACTGTGCCATAAACCGAACAAGGTTAAACGGGATTGATAACGCGTTGGCTTCCCGAACTGATCCCGGTCGGTCTCTTATCACACACAAAAACACCCTGGAGAGAATAGAGTCCTAGCTATCACAACATAACTGTCGATCTATTCACGAAGCCTCCACCAACGTACGAATCGGTTTGTTTTTGTTTGCCATCCAACCCGATCTATCGATCGGGCGTGATCACATTCATTGCTCTCGTTTTAAATAGAAAGATGCAGTTTTTTTTACCCCAGGCTTCTGTTTGGATGCCACTGAATTTCGCATGCGGCCACCAAGTGATGATAGACGCTACGGGCGACGGTTTGTTTTGATACGGATCGATTGGCCGATGATCGACGGGCTTCATCGGGCTTGATCGGCCACGATGACAACAATAACGTATGAGCGAGCAATCGATCATCACCGTTGTGTTTTGCTATTTTGATCCGATAGTCTGATTATATCGGATCTAATTAGATCAATACAGGTTGAGAACTGCGATCGAGAACTTCTCTGTCAGATTCAGAATTTAGAAAAAAAAAATCAGAATCAGAATCTCGAACTTAGATTCAGAATCTAGAATTCAGATTCAGAATTTAGAGTGTAGAATTTAGAATTTAGATTCAGAATTCAGATTTAGAATTTAGTTTTAGAATTTAGAGTTCAGAATTTAGAAATCAGAGTTCAGAAATCAAAATTTCGAATTCAGATTTTCGTAAGCATTGCTAGTCTCTCGGAAGTGGTCTCAGCAATTTTGTGTGTAGTTTGTAGATTTTTATATGCAGTGAGTATTTTTGAGGGTTGATCTATTCCTCTGGTAAGCGAAAACATCAACCAGAAGACGAAAAGTACGCAGCCATTACCACCCTGATGGCAAACGAATAACAAGACGACCCACGCGATATATTTTTGTATAAATTTTTGTTGACCGAATTCGAAATATAAAGTGAACTGTTGTTCAGCGAGGAGATTCGACTGACGAAAAATCGATCGGATGACCGTTGGCACATGCAGGCGCAGGGTTGTCCAAAAGCCTGCTGTCTGGTATCGCAAAGATCCAGGGGTGTTCAACACTCCTCCTCAACAGGTGTCGACTCTACCAAGCCCATCATGTCGCAAAATTTGTCAGTCTTCACATACGCCTCAACCAGATGGTCTCTCGGCAGGCCGACGTACTCCGCCTCCATCGACAAATGTGTTACACTTTGGCGGCTTTTCCACGAAATTGGTCCACCACCTGATAGATAGAGTAATCTGCCTACCAAACTCCTGTATTAGGTCGTATCTTCGAATGCTCCACCTAAGATTTCTGTCTTCGGGTATATCACGTTCATCGGGGATTTCACGATTTTCGCATCTTCCATTCCAAACTTCGCTACTAACTTGTCGATGCATTGCTTGAGACGGCAACAACCAGTTTCAGGCCGAACTTTGAAACCGAGGAAATGCCGAACTTCGTCAGGACAAACTAGCTTAAAATACTTGCTCAACTAGGTAATAATGCGGTTTAACTTGCCTTCATCCCACTGATGCCACATTTGGATCGGTATTATCAGTGTATCTCTTTCTGTTATATTGAGACTTTTATGGGTGAGAATAAGATACACTGATAATACCGATCAAAATGTGGCATCGATGACTTCATCCAACGCAGATGGCTGCAACGTTACACGATTTGTCTATGTATCGTATGACCAACATCTTTTAAATAAGTGGTCGTGAATCTCGTTTTTAAGCTTTTTTTCCTCAGATTTGAGCTTTTTTTACCTTGAAAAGATAGGAGACGAAAGCTTAAATCTGAGGAAAAAAGCTTAAATCTGTTAAAACGAGGGGAAACAAAGGGGAAATCTGAGAGATGTGCTCCATACGGTTTGAATAGCGTTGCCGCCGTCTGACTGCAGAGCGCGAGAATCGGGTTGAACTCCGAAAAAGGCAGATCCCTGGAACGTTACACGATTTGTCTATGTATTGTGTGACCAACATCTTTTAAATATGTGCTCTTGAATCTCGTTTTAAAGCTTTTTTTCCTCAGATTTAAGCTTTTTTTGCCTTGAGAGCATAGGAGATGAAAGCTCAAATCTGAAGAAAAAAGCTTAAATGTGTCAAAAAAAGGGGAAATCTGAGGGGAAATTTGAGAGATGTGCTCCATACGGTTTGTATAGCATTGCCGGGAAGTGGAAAAAGGCGACACACTAAACACAGATGGCTGCAACGTTACACGATTTGTCTATGTATCGTATGACCAACATCTTTTAAATAAGTGGTCGTGAATCTCGTTTTTAAGCTTTTTTTCCTCAGATTTGAGCTTTTTTTACCTTGAAAAGATAGGAGACGAAAGCTTAAATCTGAGGAAAAAAGCTTAAATCTGTTAAAACGAGGGGAAACAAAGGGGAAATCTGAGAGATGTGCTCCATACGGTTTGAATAGCGTTGCCGCCGTCTGACTAAACAGTGGTCAAAGCAGTGTACGTGTGGCTTAATGATCGGCCCCACACAGGCACGAGGTTGGAAAAGGCGTTTGAACCAGACGGCGGCAACGCTATTCAAACCGTATGGAGCACATCTCTCAGATTTCCCCTTTGTTTCCCCTCGTTTTAACAGATTTAAGCTTTTTTCCTCAGATTTAAGCTTTCGTCTCCTATCTTTTCAAGGTAAAAAAAGCTCAAATCTGAGGAAAAAAAGCTTAAAAACGAGATTCACGACCACTTATTTAAAAGGTGTTGGTCACACGATACATAGACTAAACGTGTAACGTTGCAGCCGCGTGTGTCAGTCGCGTGTGTCCTACACTTGCGTGAGGGGTGATTCTCCTACTACGAAGTTGAAGTTGCACAATGCCGACTGTTGGAGACCATGGCCCTTATTCTGCGCCGCGCGTGACGTGATGATAGTCTAGTCACCCAAGTCACTCTATTCCAGTAGTCGGTTTAGGTGAGGATTGTCACTTCGGATGAACTTTGTGAGTTCTTACCCTATTCTCGTAGTCACCGTGGGTGAGAATCGTTGCATTCGGGTGACGATTTTAGGTGACAATTGTCGGTACGTTTTCAGGTGACGACGAGATAGTAATGAAAAGAAAAATTACGAACATTACAGTAAAGCGGTGTTGTTAGTTGTTAGAAATCAATCAAAAAAATATACCCAGCATGTTTTAAAGCTTTCAATTATCTATCAATTTGTAAACGACGAAAATTTCTTTTTATACACGAGTTGGAGTTGAGCGGTTTTTAAGGGATTTCTGCTAAATTTGGCTGAATTAAATTCCAAACTGTTTGTTACCGATAAGTTTTTTTTTGTAACATCTTTATTTGGCTCATTCCTTTACGATTTTAAGTGATAATTGTTGGTAACTTTAAGGTGGTGACGAGTAAGAAAAGAATTGAAAAATAAATGATGCTGCTGCAGCCTTGTTGACTTCGATACCAGTGCTCGGCATTCCATAATCCCTATGATCTATTGGCTACTGAGCTGTGGTTTTATGATTTCCGGCATGTCACGGTGGTAACCCCGGGGAAATCACCTATATCGGCAGCACTAACTAAAAAGAAAAAAAAACACATGAATCGCTTATATCTTGTAAAATTACACAAATCGGAAGCTGTTCTGATTTCCGGTTTCAGCTTTCTCCACTTAGGACGTACGAAAATGCCCGTTTTTCTCTTAAGTTGCTTGCTGCCACTTTATGACTCGTTGATGGCCTTTTACGAACCGGAATTCTTACTAAGAGCTTTAAAAATCAGTTTGGAAAATTCGAAGCGCGAACGGAAACAAATCAATTAAGAACAAATTCTACAATTTTGACAGATGTGTTCATTCAGTTACTCACCTCTGTCACTTTACCCACATCGACTCCTGGAATAAGGTGACAAAACTCACGGTGACTCCGAGGTGAGGTGACAATCGTCACGTCACGCGCGGCGCAGAATAAGGGCCCATAAATGCTACCCCGGAAGGGAGGAATCAGCTTTCAAGTTCCGTTCCGCTGATCTCCTTCTGCATCGCGAGGCGCCCACAAAATGTGCGTTAGAGTGTAATATGAACTTTATAATGCAATATTTTTAAAGCAAGGAAAACTCTCAACCTTTTTCAGACAAAGTTGGAACATCGCGAGGGGGGAATTAAAAACTAATGCGAAAAACAATTAAATTGGAACAAATTTGACGAAAGCTTGTATGCCACCAAATTGCATCATTGCACTAAACCTTTAAATAAAGTATTTTCTTATCAAAAAAATTCAATAAAATCATGAATACAAAAGGTGAAATAACTCCTATCTTGCGGTTGTTTTTTTTCACGGTCGCGTTTTGCCTTGTTATTTTTTTTTTTTTGTTTTTAAGGAGCTGCAAGATTAAAATTCTATAAATTGAATTGCTGTTTCTATTTCAAGCGCATCACAATTCGTGATCGGAGACCGCGTCTAGATTACAGACGTATTTTCAGTAAAGAGAAATTCGATGAAAAAAAGGTCCAATTATTCCCAAAAGTTGTGTAAACTGAAAAAAAAAATAAAGAAATTGAAGCGCATGTAGCCTTTTCCGAACGATTTCATAGCAAGAGAAATCAGATCTTTAAATTGGATGGGCAGATTGATGGACTCAGGCCAGCTTTTGAAGTCGGTTTAATTAAGAAGGGTCTGAGAGTTACAACTCCGAGGATTCAAAGCTAAGTATTAATCTTTATTTTCATGTTATTATTATTAGAATTATATGGATTAGGTTTGAGTTTGACAGCGTGGCGCCTTGTTTTGAATCATTTTAAATCGGGAATTGAAGTGTGACACGGTGGATCGTGTGGTAGGAGGAGTCTTTATAGAGGGCCGGTTGTTCTAATAGGGGGAGGGTTTTTTTTTATTTTTTTTTTTATCTAATTTTTTTTTAACCATTCATTTATTCTTCAATTTGGCCGGGGTTTGGCCAGATCTTAATGAAAGACATCAGCATTTTTTTCGAATTACTACACAAATATTTTCAACTGTTGAGAAATTAGGAAAGGTTATCGTTCAGAATCAGTAGTCGATAATCAATGCAATACATATCATTTCATTATTTTCGTATTTTCGTCCTCATTCAAGAACTATGTACATCAATTTCATAATGCAGACCCTGTCGGTGGTCAGATCATAAAATGCAAGTTCATTTGAAGGTCTCATTAGGAGCAAATAGAAGTTTCAATAGGAAACTTAGGAAGTAAAGGAGCATAGGAGCATAGGTTCAAAGTGGTTACTTTACCTATCAACATTCAGCGTGGTGGGATGACGTATAGAAGGCCTCCTCTAAACATATCTTCACATGCGCTGCATTTCCCTTTTTCCTATCGACTACATGGACTTGGCCGGCGTCGTTATTGGTTCAAATAAAAGTAGGAGATTCTCAAAACTGTACAGTGAGATTGTTATGCTTGCTCCCACCACATTTCATTTGATTCATTGTGCAATTATGATTATTTCGAACCAATCGCGGAGTGCAACCATTATGCCATTGGCCAGGAGGTGCCATAGGTGGACCATAGTTGATAGCAAGCTCAAGCTTTAAATATGCAATGTCAATGGTTGATACAAAGTTAGGGAGTTTTCTCCTTCTGACACTTAAAAATTGCGAAATGAGTTCAAACATGATTAACATAGTCAATTGACATTCTATCTTAGGATTTTGTTTGATTTTTTTTCCAAGGATTAAGCTTCCTGAATAAAGGATCGTACGTTTCTAAGTTAATGAGGAGACTGGACAAACGTCAGCAAGTCGACGCCGTGTATGTTGACTTGAGCAAGGCCTTCGATAAGGTGTCACACGTATTGGCTGTAGAAAAAATGCGTCGGCTAGGTCTTCCTAGTTGGATTTGTAAATTGTAATTCATATTTGAAAGGCCGAACTGCCTTCGTACGACTCGGTGCAGTGAACTCGACACCATTCGAGATCACATCTGGTGTTCCTCAAGGGAGCCACTTAGGACCATTGATCTTCCTTATTTTCATCAATGATTTAAGCGCCATTCTTGAGTCGAAAAATTTACTATACGCCGATGATCTTACAATTTTTCTGTACAATTTCATCTCTAGTAGATTGCTGCGCACTTCAAAAGGACATCGATTTTCTTCAGGCTTGGTGTCATCACAACGGTATGGCTCCGAATATTGCCAAATGCACTACCATCTCTTTCACTCGTCAACGAAATCACACACCATCAACTTTGAATATAAAATGTCAACGATCGTTTTGAGCCGCACATTAGTCGTCAAGGACCTTGGAATCACCCTGGATAGCAAGCTCAATTTTTCACAGCATATCTCCTCAACGATAGCGAAAGGTTTTGCGGTCCTTGGCTTCATTCGTCGAAACACGGAATTCTTTAATGACTTTTATAGTTTGAAAGCCCTGTATTGTGCTCTTGTGCGCAGCATTATCGAGTAAGGGTTACAAATTTGGGCTCCATATCAAGCGGTACATTCGAATAGGATAGAGAGGATACAACGATGCTTTATTATATATGCTCTACGACAACTACCATGGAACGACTCATCTGACCTCCCGCCTTATGAACAACGCTGCGTGCTACTAAATTTGCGTCTTCCTGCAACGGCTTTTTATTTTCGACATCCTTCATAATAACGTTGATTGCCCAGAACTGTTATCGTTGTTACCGTTCAATGCTCCTGTGAGAACAACTCGATCCCTGGATTTCTTCAGCCTTGCCGTTCGACGAACCCAGTATGGTCAAAACAATCCTTTAGATACATGTTGCGCTCGTTTTAATGAAGTAGTCAGTGATTTTGATTTTAATATTTCCAAGAATATGTTTAAATCTAGAATAGGATAGCTTTTTAATTGTTTAAATACTGTGAACCATCTGCGAAGATCAAATAAATAAATAAGTCTCCTTCAATAGAAGATTAAGTCTCCCTTAACTTCAAAAGTGTCGCAACTTGTTTACTTCCATGCTTCTAGTTCATCTCCGGGCACAAATTTCACTCTAACTTTTGTAGCAGGGGGACTTGACGTTACACGTTGTCAGAAAATGTAAAAGCCGCAGCCCGTGGCGTAGAGGATAGCCTTCCAGTCTTCTAAGCCAGTGGGTATGAGATCGAGTCCCGGTCACGGCACACATAGTACACTTTCTGTGGGTTGGTGGTTTTAGGATTTGTAAGATGGTAGCCATCATATCCTCGAAAGATGTACGCTTAGAATCAAGAAAAGGGAATCTCCTCGAGGAAACATCAAGTTTCATTGAGATCCTGTATGTGTTTGTGTTCGTTTTACAAAAAAAAAAAAAAAAAAAGGAGTTGCTAAATTTTTCCCAAAACATATGTTGAAAATAAGAGAAAGAGATCAAGTATCCCCATTCTCTCCTACTTAAAACAATAAAAAATAACTACAGCTTTGAGCTTAAATCTACCGGAATCTACTGTATAGGAATCCGAAATTGATTCGCACGAACAATCACAGTAACCATCGTAATTCATCCACTGCATTTTCACCATGACTAAACCGCCCAATGAGCGGTACACTTCTTCCAAAAGCCACAATCTCTCAAAATGTTTTCTGTTTTCTGGTGATCGAACATGCAAAACATTAGAAAAATCACATAATCATATAACTTAACTATCATATAAACAGAAAACACTTTCTTTAACCCCCACTCATATTCCCCCTTGATTTTTCAACTCCCGTTTTTCTTCGCTTTGCTTTTATATCGAGGAAACCTAAGCAGGCCACCAAAAATCAAATCCCCACCGGCGCAGGAACTTGCATTATTA